>NW_017672623.1:52969-145643 GCF_001879085.1 Nicotiana attenuata
ATTCATAGGAGTAATTTAAGCGAGGCAAAAATCACGTGCTCACAGCTGCCCCTCTTTGCTCGGAGACACGAAAGGTTTTCTGGCAAAGATAAATGAGCAATCATGAGGGATTTTTGCCTGCGTGGCACTCCATGAGAAGCATTTTGAAAAACGTCTGACCGAACCTTGCTTCAGAGGTTGCCTACATATCCTTGGCTATAAAGGAATCAGGTCAGTGTAGTTCTGGAAGTTTTGGTGGCTGGGACTACTAGGAGCTGTGATTTCACTGCTGTTGCTGCTGCTACTGCTTGCTGACCTCCTTATTTCACCAAAAGGAAAATCAAAGTTAAGCTAGCTATGCCTATCAACTATGAGTTACAAGATTCCTATCTATAAATCTTTTGAAACTTGATCTTGAGTCTTAGCTGGTTTTGCTGTGGACCCCGATCTGAATCTTGATGCTCGCAAGGTGTAGGTGCTGGTTCTTTTTTCAGCATGGGATCAAAGCGGGACAGGCGGAGCTTGTGACTTCAGTCAGGTTTTGAGCAGTCCGCATCTTTGTCCGCTTCAGCATTTTGAATTCACTTCTTTTTGTTCTTTTCTTCCTTTCTTTATTCTGGATGGAGACTCATTCTTTCAGCTACCTCGGATCCTATGCCTCGAGGTAAAACCTGCTCAGACACCAAAACAAACAAACAAAATTTTCTTGCTCCAGTTTTCACTAGGAAAATTTCGTGAGTTATTTGTGACACATATCTAAGCAATAAAATCAGGATTGTGTATCCTTGGGAATGAAGCCTTAAACTAGGGGGGTTACCAGGTTATGTTGGAGAATGACCGGGTTATGCTGGAAAAGAAAAAGGTCCTCGGGTAATGCCGGGGAGGTCCACGGGTTATGCCGGGATAAAAGAAAACGGTCCTTGGGTTATGCCAGGGAGGTCCACGGGTTATGCCGGGATAAAAGAAAAAGGTCCTTGGGTTATGCCAGGGAGGTCCACGGGTTATGCCGGGATAAAAGAAAAAAGGTCCTTGGGTTATGCCGGGAGGTCCACGGGTTAGCCGGGATAAAAGAAAAAAGTCCTTGGGTTATGCCAGGGAGGTCCACGGGTTATGCCGGGATAAAAGAAAAAGGTCCTTGGGTTATGCCAGGGAGGTCCACGGGTTATGCCGGGATAAAAGAAAAAGGTCCTTGGGTTATGTCAGGGAGGTCCACGGGTTATGCCGGGATAAAAAGAAAAAGGCACCTTGGGTTATACCAGGGAGGTCCACCGGTTATGCCGTGATAAAAGAAAAAGGTCCTTGGGTTATTCCAGGGAGGTCCACGGGTTATGCCGGGATAAAAGAAAAAGGTCCTTGGGTTATGCCAGGGAGGTCCACGGGTTATGCCGGGATAAAAGAAAAAGGTCCTTGGGTTATGCCAGGGAGGTCCACGGGTTATGCCGGGATAAAAGAAAAAAGGTCCTTGGGTTATGCCAGAGAGGTCTATGGATTATGCCGGGATAAAAGAAAAAGGGTCCTTGGGTTATGCCAGGGAGGTCCACGGGTTATGTCGGGATAAAAGAAAAAGGTCCTTGGGATAGAGAAAAGGGTCCTTGGGTTATGCCAGGGAGGTCCACGGGTTATGCCGGGATAAAAGAAAAAGGTCCTTGGGTTATGCCAGAGAGGTCCACGAGTTATGCCGGGGGAAAAGAAAAGAGGTCCTTGGGTTATGCCAGGGAGATCCACGGGTTATGCCGGGATAAAAGAAAAAGGTCCACAGGTTATGCCGGGATAAAAGAAAAAGGTCCTTGGGGTTATGCCAGGGAGGTCCACGGGTTATGCCGGGGTAAAGAAAAAATATCCTTGGGTTATGCCAGGGAGGTCCACGGGTTATGCCAGGATAAAAAGAAAAAGGTCCTTGGGTTATGCCAGGGAGGTCCGCGGGTTATGCCGGGATAAAAGAAAAAGGTCCTTGGGTTATGCCAGGGAGGTCCACGGGTTATGCCGGGGAAAAGAAAGAAAGGTCCTTGGGTTATGCCAGGGAGGTCCACGGGTTATGCCGGGATAAAAGAAAAAGGTCCTTGGGTTATGCCAGGGAGGTCCACGGGTTATGCCGGGATAAAAGAAAAAGGTCCTTGGGTTATGCCAGGGAGGTCCACGGGTTATGCCGGGATAAAAGAAAAAAGGGTCCTTGGGTTATGCCAGGGAGGTCCACGGGTTATGCCGGGATAAAAGAAAAAGGTCCTTGGGTTATGCCAGGGAGGTCCACGGGTTATGCCGGGATAAAAGAAAAAGGTCCTTGGGTTATGCCAGAGAGGTCCACGGGTTATGCCGGGATAAAAAGAAAAAGGTCCTTGGGTTATGCCAGGGAGGTCCACGGGTTATGCCGGGATAAAAGAAAAAGGTCCTTGGGTTATGCCAGAGAGGTCCACGGGTTATGCCGGGATATCTAGGAAAAAGGGCCCTATGCTACCATGATTTTGGTTTTTTTTTTAGTAAAGATACAGGAAAGATTTTTCGAGTTGATTATTGTTGCGAGTCTGCTTCTAGCTCTTGCGCATTTTCTTTTGATTACACCTTCTTCTTGCATGGTTGCTTTGGATTAACCTGTTTCAACTTTTCAAACAAAGAACAATTTGTTAGTTTGAAACGGTGGTTGGTTTTGTGGCCTTGATCGTCTCAATTGCTTGACTTTGGCCTAGCTTCTATTGAGAACCTCTGCTGCTTGCTGGTTTTGAAGATGAATCTCTTCTTAAACCGAAAGGCTCGACTTTTGGGATTTCATGACGACTCGCCCGTGTACCTCGACTCTTTCGCTTTATTCTGCCTTTAAGACCTTTGTCCTCGACTTTCTTTGTCTCTTTCAATAAACTTTGATTTTAAAGCATCCGCCACCATGGCCAGTCGGGATTTGCTTGATGCACCTGCTGAGGCTGGGTACTTTACTTTAGCTTTTATTAAGGAGAGCCTAATAAAACCAGTCCTGCCACATTTTCTTTGTATTAGTTTCGGGAACGGAGTTAGACCGAAAGGGAAACAAAAGGCAAGAAGATGAATTTAAAGAGAAGCGTCCCTTTCGGGAAGAAAAGAAGGACTTATCTGGGGTGCACGCAGGCTTCAAACAGACATGACATGCTTCTTAGACTGGATGCCCGACCCGCACAAACTTTCCAAACTTCTCATGAACTCATTGACACGTGTTTCAGATCCAGGGAATCTTGCCAGGACTCTTTCAATGGTGGGAGATGTCTTCTGTTCGGCCGACGGCGCCCTTTGCGGGTTTTCACCAATCGACCTCTCTCATTTCTCTTCTCACCGTCGCCCGATAGTGCTCTTTACGAGTTTTCACTAAGCGGACTCTATCATTTTCAATTTCTCTACTCACCGTCGCCTTATGATGCCCGTAGGTTTTCACCGATAAGACTCTCTCATTTTATTTCTCTCAATTTGACTGTATCAGATTCCAACAATGATGTTTTCAATTCCCACACCTTTGCCAATTGATCGGAAGGACTTGGACAAGGTTTTTGGGTAAAAAGAATCTTGGATGGAATTACAACTTTGGAACCGTTTTGGTGGGCTCATTGCCGAGCCATTATATCATATGCCCCAGTTTCACTTTTTGGGGGAATTGGGATTTTTGTTTTGGTGTGACTGAACCCCAGAGAGAGGCTACCTACGTATCCTTTCGGAATCAAGTCAGACGTAGTTTAGGAAGTTTTGTTTTTGGTTGTTTTTGTTTTTTGTTTTGTTTTGTTTTTCTTTTTTTTTTCTTTCTTTTGTTTTCTTTCTTTTTTTTCCTTCTTTTTTTTTCTTTTTCCTCTTTTTTTTTCAATAGTACTTTCGGGTTCCAAAGAGGGCAATCAAAGAAGAGTAACCGGCTCAAATGGGTTTGCAAAGGGTTAATAGTGTTTGGATAGCGAGAAGGAAAGCCTTCGTCATCTCAATTGCACAAAAGTTATCCCCGCAGCAAACCTAGACATAGTACCTTTTTACTGCGTCCGCATTCACAGCGGCTTCGGGATCGTTTCCTTCTATGTCTCCCAAATACAATGCTCCTCTCGGCAATATCTTTCTGATGATGTACGGACCTTTCCAATTAGGAGAAAGTTTTCCTTTTGCTTCCTGATGATGCGGAAGAATGCGCCTTAACACAAGTTGTCCCACTTCAAAATTCCTGGGTCGTACTTTCTTGTTATAAGCGCAGGCCATTCTTTGTTGGTACAACTGCCCGTGACAGACCGCGGCTATCCGTTTTTCATCAATTAAAGACAACTGTTCCAGACGAGTCTTGACCCATTCACTATCCCAATTTCTGCTTCAACGATGATACGGAGAGAAGGGATTTCTACCTCTGCGGGTATAACAGCCTCGGTTCCATAGACCAAAAGGTATGGGGTAGCTCCTACCGATGGGCGCACTGTGGTGCGATATCCCAGTAATGCAAAAGGCAACTTTTCATGCCATTGTCTGGAGCTGTGAATCATCTTTCTCAAAATCTTTTTGATGTTCTTGTTTGCTGCTTCAACGGCACCATTGGCTTTGGGCCGATAAGGAGTAGAGTTTCTATGCGTTATTTTGAATTGTTCGCATACCTCTTCCATAAAATGACTATTCAGGTTGGCAGCATTGTCTATGATGATAGTTGCAGGAATGCCAAAACGGCAGATAAGATTAGAGTGCACAAAATCTACCACCGCTTTCTTGGTGACTGACTTGAGAGTGATGGCTTCAACCCATTTCGTGAAGTAGCCAATGGCAACCAGTATGAACCTATGTCCATTTGAAGCTTTTGGCTCGATCGGCCCAATGACGTCCATGCCCCAAGCAACGAATGGCCAAGGTGCTGACATAGGATGCAGTTCTGTTGGAGGCGCATTAATCAAATCACCGTGCACCTGACACTGATGGCACTTTCGGACAAAGCTGAAGCAGTCCTTTTCCATGGTTATCCAGTAATACCCTGCTCAAAGAATTTTCTTTGCCAAAACATACTCATTCATGTGAGGTCCGCACACTCCTGCGTGTACTTCGTGCATGATCCTTCCAGCCTCCTCGGCGTCAACACATCTTAATAAATTGAGATCCGCGGTCTTCTTATACAAAACATCACCACTTAAGAAGAAACCACTTGCATGCCGTCTAATGGTTCTCTTTTGATCTCCAGTGGCTTGCTCGGGATATTCCTGTGTTTTCAGAAACCTTTTGAAGTCATGGTACCATGGCTGGGTGATTGGTTCTGCCTCAACCGTATTATAGTAACCATGCCTTTCTTTGATTTGGATCTCCAAGGGATCAATGTGGGCATTGCCTGGGTAAGGCAACATCGAGGCCAGAGTGGCGAGTGCATCAGGTAGTTCATTGTGACACCGAGGGATGTACCTGAACTCTATTGATTTGAATCGCTTGCCAAGATCTTCCACATGTTGGTGATAGGGAATAAGCTTAACATCTCGGGTTTCCCATTCTCCTAGGGCTTGCCAGATAATCAAATCTGAATCCCCCATAATGAATAACTCTTCAACGTCTTGGTCAATCGCCATATTCATACCCATGATGCAGGCTTCATACTCACCGATATTGTTTGTGCAGAAAACCGGAGCCTAGTGGTGGCCGGGTAGTGCTGACCGGTGGGTGAGATCAGGATTTCCCCAATTCCTACACCTTTGGCGTTTACCACCCCATCAAAGAACATTTTCCAAGCATTAGTATCTTCAGAGATTGCTTCTATTGAATTTACCTCTTCATCTGGGAAGTAAGTGCTCAACGGTTGGTATTCCTTGTCAATCGGATTCTCAGCCAAATGGTCCGCTAACGCCCGGGCTTTCATCGCCGTGCGAGTGACATAGACTATGTCAAATTCAGTGAGCATAATCTGCCATTTCGCTAATCTCCCTGTGGGCATCGATTTCTGGAATATGTATTTCAAAGGATCCAACCTGGTTATGAGGTAGGTGGTGTGAGCTTGAAGATAATGTCTTAGCTTTTGAGCAACCCAAGTCAAAGCACAGCAGGTCCTTCCCAACAGAGTATATTTAACTTCATAACTGGTGAACTTCTTGCTCAAGTAGTAAATTGCCTGTTCTTTCTTCCCAGTTACATCATGTTGCCCGAGGACACAGCCGAAAGAATTTTCTAAGACTGTTAGATACAATAAAAGAGGCCTCCCTGGCTCTGGTGGGACCAAGACTGGCGGATTCAACAGATATTCTTTGATCTTATCGAAAGCTTCTTGACACTCATCCATCCACTTGACTGCGACATCTTTCTTCAATAACTTGAATATGGGCTCACATGTGGAAGTCAATTGAGCAATGAACCGGCTGATATAGTTTAATCTGCCCAATAGGCTCATCACATCTTTTTTGGTTCTCGGAGGAGGCAAATCCCGAAAAGACTTTATCTTTGTTGGGTCTAACTCGATTCCTCTCCTGCTAACTATGAAGCCCCAAAGTTTGCCGGATGGGACTCCAAACGCACACTTGGCTGGGTTCAGCTTCAGATCATACTTGCGCAACCGCTCGAAGAATTTTCTCAAGTCTCGAACGTGATCATCCCGAGTTCGGGACTTGATGATTACGTCGTCAACATATACTTCTATCTCCTGATGTATCATATCATGGAAAATGGTGGCATGGCCCTCATGTAGGTTGCCCCAGCATTCTTCAGACCGAACGGCATGACTCTGTAACAGTATGTACCCCAAGGTGTGGTAAAAGCTGTCTTTTCAACATCTTCTTCATCCATCAACACCTGGTGATATCCTGCGTAACAGTCCACGAAGGACTGTATCTCATGCTTGGCGCAGTTGTCAACAAGGATGTGGATGTTGGGCAAAGGGAAATTGTCTTTGGGACTTGCCTTGTTCAAATCTCTGTAATCCACACACACCCGGGTCTTTCCATCTTTCTTTGGAACTGGGACTACATTAGCCAACCATGTAGTGTACCGGACCACTCGGATTACCCCTGCTTTCAGCTGTTTCGTGATTTCTTCTTTGATCTTATCACTGATGTCAGTTTTAAACTTTCTCTGCTTTTGCTGGACCGGAGGGCAATCGGGGTAAGTTGGCAACTTATGAACCACTAAATCAACACTCAGCCCTGGCATGTCGTCATATGACCAAGCAAACACATCTTTAAACTCAAACAAGAGTTGGATTATTGCATCCCGAGTTTTCTCATCCGTGTGAATGCTTATTTTGGTTTCTCGAATTTCTTCGGAAGTTCCCAAGTTAACCGGCTCAGTATCATTCTAGTTTGGCTTAGGTTTATTCTCAAATTGTTCCAATTCTCGATTTATTTCCCTAAAAGCCTCTTTTTCATCATATTCCGGTTCTTGGTTCATTATTTCACAATTAGACAGCATGTTTGATCTGGGCATGAAGTCCGCAAGCATGTCATGTTATTTAAAGCCGCATTATTAGAACTGAAAAGAAGAAATAAAAGAGGAAAAAATAGGCAAATCAGAAGAATAAAGAGAAAAATGGACGATGAAATATTGATTTCATTTCTTGGAATTTGAAGATAACAGGGTTTACATTGGGAAATTTAAAGACAAGAAACTAAAAAAAACATCCGAGTTACACCCTGGAATAACTCAGGATGCAGAAAAAGTGGCAGGACAGGTCTACCGGGATTCCCGCCTGATTGGGAATGGCGTAGCCTTCCAATTCTGCAGCTTGGTGCTTGGTCCCATGTATAACACCTCAGCGGTGCTAGAGCCCTCTCCTGGATGAACCATGTGGGTTTCGTATAGTATCTTTCTCATTGCCTCACATATCTCTTCAATCTCTTCGGCCGTAAATGCCTCATCCTCTTCTTCTTCATTGTATTTTGGCTTGACAAAGGTCTCGTACAGATGTGGCAGTGCCTGAGGTAGAACCCATCCATCCTTCTTTCTCTCATCCGCCCACTCTACATCATCTGGGGTGGGGTGAAAACCTATCCCGAAGAACTTTTCAGTTGTTGGCAGGGTCACTGGTTCAGATATTCCTTGCAGAGCTTTTCCAAGTCCCTTCCCTGGTTTGAAGCCATGTCGGATCATTTCCTTGGCCACCATAATTGAGGCATTAGATAGGAAGGGTTGAGGGCAAGGATTTCCTTCTTTATGCTGATCCTCCACCACAATTTCGAATGCTTGGTAAACTATGCGTTTACTGCCTTCCCTCGCTTCTAGGCATGGGACAGACGGGTCCCGATAGATTGACTGTTCATCCTCTCCATGAACCACGATCTCCTGATCCTCGTGTTCAAATTTCACCATTTGATGGAGGGTAGAGGGTACAGCTCCTGCAGCATGGATCGAAGGCCTTCCTAGAAGAAAATTGTAGGACGTGTCCATGTCTAGCACTTGGAAAGTTACCTCGAAGTCCACCGGGCCAATGGTCAAGATTAGGTCAATTTCTCCAATGGTGTCTCTTTTAATACCGTCAAAGGCTCCCACACAGACATTGTTGGGACGAATCCTTCCAGTCCCGATTTCCATACGCTGTAGTGTGGAGAGTGGGAAAATGTCCACCCCAGAACCTCCGTCTACCATGACCCTCTTCACATAATATCCCTCACATTTGACGGTTAAGTGCAAGGCTTTGTTGTGAGCGGCTCCTTCTAGAGGCAAGTCATTTTTGCTGAATAAAATCTGATTGACGGCGAAAAATCTTTCTGCCATTCTTTCCAACTGTTCCACCGAAGTTTCAGCAGGCACGTATGCTTCATTCAGGGTCTTCATTAAAACCTTTTGGTGCTCAGGAGATTTCATCAGCAATGACAGCAAGGATTCTTGTTCAGGGTACTTTCGCAATAGATCAACCACCTCATAGTCGGCCATCTTCATTTTTTGAAAGAAAACTTCCGCTTCCTCGGCACTTACAGGTTTCTTGGATGGGAAACGCCTTCTGGTGGCGTTGTTCACTTCTTCTAGGTTGGAGTATTTCTCAACGGGGTGATTTTCTGGAAGTTCCCCCCAAGATTTCTTTACCCTTATACGCAACCACTGTTTTATGGTAATTCCAAGGCACCGCGGCGGGATTGGTCATAGGCTTCTGTGGTGCGCGTCCAATAACCACGGGCGCATCCAGCCTTGATGGTTTAATTGTCCCCCGCACCACATAGGCTCCCTTGGGTACGTACATCTGTGCTCCCTTTTTCAGTTCAAATCTCTTTGGAGGACTCAAAATCAACTGTTTTTCTTTGCGGCATCGTGGAACATAAAGAACACCGTCTTTGGGAGGCATTGCCCCCGTTCCTGTTTCAACTTTCTTTTCTGGTTCTGACTTGGTGACTTTGTTCTTCTTTTCCCCTTTATCTTGCTTCGGGGCAATTTTGGCTTTCTCTCCGCATCGGCAATGGCAATTATGGCTTTTAGTGCCGGATCAAATTCCCTATCTTCACAGATCATTCCAATTACTGGCCCATTGTTGTGGGCTGGCAGTGGGTTATTCGTCACGTTGGGGACATCCTCATCCCTTAGCACTATCTTTCCTTGTTCTATCAAGTCTTCCACAGCTTTTTTCAAAGTCCAACAGTTTTCTATATCATGCCCCTCAGCTCTTGAGTGATAAGCGCATCGGACACCCTGCTGATAGGAAGGCGATTCTGGGTTTTGCCTGTTTGGAGGTATGGGCTGCAGCAGACCCATTTGAACAAGCTTCAGAAACAGACTGGAGTAGGATTCACCGATGGTGTAATATTTGGCCTCCTGGGTGGTTCACGAGGATGGGAGTTATTTTGTGGAGGACGGGGGTTATAGTGGTTTTGGTGAGGAGGTTAGTTTCTTTGAAATGGAGCTTGGTTTCTATTGGCTTGTGGTTGCGGCCGAGCAAAGGGTTGAGCATTCATGACCGCATACGATTGAGGAGCATAAGCCATGTCATGGTGAGGGTAGTAATGTTGAGGGGTTCTTTCCGAGAACATAGGTCTAGGAGCGCAGTGTCTTCTTGCACCCGATGCCGCCATAAATGTTTCTTCTTTCTTCTTTCCTTTTGCTACTCCTCCAGACCCGCCTTGAATGGCTCGGGAGGTTGCTCTGATAGCGGACTGGCTCAAAATTCTACCCGTCTTCAATCCATTTTCCACCATTTCGCCAATTTTAATAGCTTCTGCGAACGGTTTACCCATAGCTAACATCATATTTTGGAAATAATCAGCTTCCTGAGCTTGAAGGAACACCGTGACCATTTCGACCTCGTCCATTGGAGGCTTTACTCTCGATGCCTGCTCACGCCATTTGATTGCATATTCCCAAAAGCTCTCCGAGGACTTCTTTTTCAGATTTGCCAACGAGTTCCGGTCTGGAGCAATGTCTATATTGTACTGGAACTGTCTAACAAAGTCTCTCGCGAGGTCGTCCCAGATGTGCCAATGAGAAATGTCTTGATCCATGTACCACTCGGAGGCAATACCCACCAAGCTTTCCCCAAAGTAAGCCATGAGCAATTCTTCTTTTCCTCCAGCCCCACGCAATTGATTGCAGTATTTCTTAAGGTGAGCAATGGGATCACCATGCCCATCGTATTTTTCGAACTTCGGAGTCTTGAATCCCATAGGCAAATGCACGTGAGGGAACATGCACAGATCAGTATACGACACACTCTTCTGCCCACTCAAACCCTGCATGTTTTTGAGGCTCTGTTCCAGGCTTCTCACCTTTTTGCCATTTCATCCTGTTCGGGAGCTTTGAGAGTCTTTTCCTGTCCCGTTGTGAACTCATATGGAGGTGGTTGGGAGTAAGTATAGGTGGGGTACTGAGTAGGCTCCACTTGGTAAGTAGGATTCTGAAAAGTAAAGGCCGAAGGATCAAAAGTAGGCCTAGGCAGTGAAGGCTGTATGGTGGCCGAGCATGGTGGAGCGGCAAAGATAATGGGGGCTACTCCTGATGTGAACACCTGGGGGCGGACCTCAGAAGGTGTTCCCACAAAATGGGCCGACATGGTGGGCTGTCCCAATGGGGTATTCGGGTGGCTGATGGGGATATTAGAGGTACCCCCTGTTCTAGGAAAGAACTCGGGGAATCCGGGGATGGCACTTGGAGGCTCCCTTCCATTAGTCCACGTATCCCACATCTCCATGACCCTAAGACGTAAGATCCTGTTCTCTTCAGCCGCTGCAGACTCTGAGGCGGGGATGCCCGAGATTGGGCTATCTTCTGGGATGGGAATTGCTGGCAAGGTCATTTCCGAAGACATTTCTATGCTCCCCTTTGATCTGGTAAAGTACGGATGTGATGCCAGTTTACCACGAAAAACCAACCACCGGTTCTATAAAATCTGGACTGGAAGTGACAGCAGCAAACGGTTAGTTTGAGGCAAATAACAGATAGGTAATCGCACGTTGAGGCGTGATGCACCTATACAGTTAAATGTGTTTCTATATGTTTTGCAACGGTTGCATGCGTCATTCCGGCGTTTCCTTATTCTTTCCCATTTTTCTTCTTTCGATTTTCATTTCTCTTTTTGTTTCTCTTTTCTTTCTTCTCTTGCCCTTTCTCTCGTTTTTCATTGCCTTTCTTTTTTTTTTCTCTTTTCTTTTCTTTCATTCTTGCCTTTGCTTTTTGCCATGGTTTCTTTCTCTTGATTTTCTTATTTTCTCTCTTTTGTTTCTTTTCCTCTCTTGTTTTTTTATTATTTTCTTTCCTTTTTTTTTTCTCTCTTTTTTTAGGGATACGGTCGAATCTTATGGAGATTGCCTACGTATCATGACCCCGCATGAATCAGACCAAGCGTAGTTCTTGCAAATAAATGCAAAAATAAAGAAATACTCTTTTGTGAATTTTCAAATTTCATTAATAGAACTTCGATTACAAAGATACTAAACTATATTTTTTTTTTCTGGAAAAGGAAAACTACAAAATAGGCTCAAAATAACAAAATACAGACTCGATGACTAAAACTGGGTCAAGAATACATTAAAGCTTCAAATCCTGGGGCCCGCGGGGCGTCATTCGGCATCGCCGCGGGCCGATGTGCAAGACCCCCTTGTAGCTGCTCCAAATCATTCATAACTTGACGAACAAAAGTCATCACCGTAGCAAAGAAGGTGGTGCGACTCATTCTTTCGCCTGCCTGACATTTCATGACAATATAATCCACGATGGCTCTAATTCTTTCTCTGATCCGGCCCTTTTCCTGAAGTAGTCGGCTTATTTGCTGGTTGCGGGCCTCTAACACCTAGGAATCGTGGAAGTGATGGTCTTGCAACAGTTTTATTTCTTTCTCCTTCTCGGCCATTAGCCTATAACAATGCTCCCCCTCAACCTGGAAGTCTTTGTCCCAATGGTCTGCCTCGTCCTCAAAGTTGTTCACTTTTCGTCTCAGATTGGTAATGGTCCCTTCATAGTTTCTTTTCATCTGCTGCACAAATTGGGCCCTCTCCTCTGTTTTCTTTGCCCACTGTGCCCGGATTTTTGCTATATTCCCTTCAGATTTCTCCAACTTTTCCTGGCACTCTAAGACTTGCTTTTTCAGCCCGTTTATCAACCTCTCATCGGACCGACTTCTTTCTTGATTTTGGCAGCTATTTTCATTTGTCGGATCTGAGCTTTAAGAACCTCATTTTCTTGAGTTAATTTCTTTTTGTCTCCCTCATCAGCTGCGGCTTGCACACTCTTTTCAAATTGAAGATCTTGGACCTGTTGCTCCAGCTTCCCTATTCTAGCCCGGTATTCCTTTTCCTTGGCTAGCCAATCCCATTGTACCTGGGCCCCGTCAGTAAATTGTTGTACATGTGGCCTCTTTGCGGGTCTTTCAGAAATCTGGAATCTTTTGCCAAACCAAATCATGTATTTCGGGTCCACTTCACCTCTAGCCCGATCTCGCACTATGGTCTTAGGTTCAAGAAACCTACACTCATTCCATATTTGGCGAATCTTCCCCTCGGGAAAGGCAGCTTTGGGGCCTAATTCAATGACTTGTTTGCTCAGATCTTCATCGTTATGAACAATTTGGAATCTTCCCCAGTTGCCGCAAGACCGGTAGGGAGCATAAGGTTGGATGCTCCGAATGCCCATCAAAGAATGTAAGGCACTTCAGCTGATGTATATACTGCCTCAGTAATGGGAAGCCATCCGAAAGCNAGAGTGTTAAAGCACGAAGGGTGATGCCGTGCATTGTTTGTTCTTGTGAGTCTTCCTTTTCTTTCTATTCTTGTCCTTTGTTTCTTTTTTTTTTTTTTTTTTTTTTTTTTTTTTTGCCATGGTTTCTTTCTCTTGGTTTTCTTATTTTCTTTCTCTTTTGTTTCTTTTCCTCTCTTGTTTTTTCTTTTATTTCCTTTCATCCCTTTTTCTTTTCTCTTAGGGTTATGGTCGAATCTTATGGAGATTGCCTACGTATCATGACCCCGCATGAATCAGACCAAGCGTAGTTCTTGAAGATCAGGAATAAAGTAAATAAACAAACTCTTTTTTTTTATTTTGATTTGGTTTTTTTTTCTTTTTAATTTTCGAAAGAAAGACTTATAAAGAAAGAAAGAAATTTTTTTTTCAGATTTCGATTTGTTTATTTTTTTAAAGAATTTTTGTAAAGAAAGATTTCTAAAGAAGAAAGAAACTTCTTCTTTTTTTGAATTTTAACTCTTTTTCTTTGGGATTTCAAAGACAAACTTTTAAAGGAAATATTTTTGGATTTTTGGATTTTATTTTCAATTTATGAAAGAACTACTTCTAAAGAAAAAGAAAATATTTTTGATTCTTAAATTTCTTTTTAATGAAAGAAGAATGAAAATATTATTGGATTTTTGGTTTTTTTTTTGTTTTTGTTATAAGAAGAAACTATTTTTTTTGGATTTTTGATTTTTCATTAATTTTTTATTTCAAAAACAAAACTCCGGCTTTGCGGACACGGCCTTTCAGCACTTTGGGAAAGAAGACTTTAAGGCTGTGCCCGCTAACCGTTGAAAATGACCCAAGGTGGCTGTTCTTGCAAAAACAGCCTTCCGGCGCCCTTTTGGGGGCATTCAGCTTATTTTAGACAAGAATGGCATCACCTGACTTATTTGTGACAAAAACTAACATTGTTGTTATTTTTGGGCTATTTTTTGCAAAAGGGAAGTTGGACCCGATAGGGGTTGCCTACGTATCCCACGCCCTGTGGGAATCAAACTGGCGTAGTCCGGGCAGATTTGTCAAAACCAAATATATTTTGAAAAAAAAAATCTTTCTTTGTTTTTTTCAAAAATCCGGCAGAGTTTCAGTACTATTTGGATATTGGTTTTTCAAAGCAAGTGATAACCCTCACTTAACCCTAACACTGCTATTTTCTTTCAGCTCTCTCCCATTTTTTACAAGCCGGTCAACATGCAAAGCCGAGCAAATAAATGCACAAGTAGCACGTAAGATGCATCAGGATGGTCTTTTCATTTCAGGTCACCTGTCCTAGACGGACCAACCCCTGTGTTGAGTCCCCTAAGTCAAATGCACATGATGCAAACAAACGTTCCTACTAGGGATCCGGCATGAGGCTTTGTTATACTAGGTTTAAAACCTGGGTTTATTGTTCTAGACCTGGCTTACCTGAGCGGACAACTTGAGCCGAGGGGGAGGCAGCGTACCGGGGATACAGAAGCTCCGCCGGCTTAGCAACTTATCCAAACCTCGTTCTAAATGGGATAAGACTCTAAACAGAAGAGAAGTCACACGAAGTGAACCCTTCTCCATGATGTAGAAGACTCAGAGAGAGGAAGGGTTTCGTAGCAGTTTATATATACAATTCACCAAATATCAAAGCGGTAAAGCATTTAGCACATTTAGCATGAAACATGTAGGAAAATCAGATAAGCCAAATATAACAGTTATTCTAAGCTCGAATTCTTGAACCCTGAACCGAAATTCTGGGTTCGTGTCCCCAGCAGAGTCGCCAGAGCTGTCACACCTCCTTTTTTACACACCTACCCCGAAGGATAATGTATAAGGGAGTTTTTCCAACTTAAGTGACATTATTCGAAATGGGATTATTTATTGATTTCAGAGTCGTCACTTGGGATAGGTTTGGCTTTTGGTGTCCCAAGTCACCGGTTTTTCTTGAATCCCAAATCGAGGAAATTTTCGACTTTCCAAGTGAAGTCTGCGAACCAGAAATTCTGAATAAGGAATTCTGTTGACCCGGGGGAAGGTGTTAGGCACCCCCGGATCCCGTGGTTCTAGCACGGTCGCTTAAACTATCATAAGTGGCTTAATATCTGATTTTAATACATGTCATTCTATAGTGCAATTTTAAAATTATTTACCGCTTTTAATTAATTTTAAGGAAATTGAACGTCGTTTAAAATATGTTATTGGATTACGTCACATGAAATGCACCCGGATCCTCGACACATTTTATTCAACGTTTTGGGATTTGGATTTGGGTCACATGAAATGCACACCCGAATTTAGGAAGGTAAAATTATTAAAGAATGTGCCTAAAGTGACTAACGTGTTGTCAACTTTGCGGGAGGCCATGAAAATTCGCTAAATGGCACGTCCCGAGTTCTAAATATTTTTAAGGAAGTAATTAAAGAGGGCCACGCAATTTATGAATTTTGTTTGGCGCGGCGCACCTCGTTTTATTTTTAAGGCCATCCTAAAGGGACTATTGTTCTCTATTAAAGATTGTCTCTAAAGGCCTAATTAATTAACATTATGACTTAATTATTATTTAAGGCATTTGAGAAAATTCGGGCCTCGAGATCAAGTCCAAATTCAAACAAGAAAATCTCCATGATTGGAGATCCCCTTAATTCAAATTTGCTACTTATCTTAGAAGGCCCAAAATTGTATTACAAATTTTAAACGATGGCTTTAAATGTATTCAAACTTCAGCACTTAGGGCTTTGAGACTAGCCCAAAAAGTACCCAGCTTGTGTGAAAAGCTGTTCAAAAGGGCTTCTGAATAGGCCCAACACGAGGGCAACAAAATTGAGACTGGGGCCTAAACCGCCCTGGCCCTTGACTCAATGAAATTAATTGACTTAGAAGAGGTGGTGGGCCTGGTGTCAATTCTGGACAATTATTGTGCAACCGGACCATATTAAGCCCAATTTTATGGCCTGGACAGTCCAACCATTACTGTTAAGCAACTTAAGACTGGACTTAAATTCATATTCAATTTATAAGCCAATGTCTAGATTTAAGTTCAGATTCGCAGGGAATACGAATTAAAATTTGAAAGAAGAACTGATGATGTACGTTTGAGACAAACCTCACATACAAATACAAAATAAGAATATGAGCCATGTAAATCTGATGGACTAATAGACTATACAACATGAAATTCAAACAAAGCTACCACATTCCTAGGCTTAAACAACTTAAACATTTCCAGCCCATTCTAATATCTTCTAACATTTAGATCATAAGCAGAACCATAGCTAATTTCTGATTTCAAATTAACACAAGGTAACATAAACACCACACTCAAACTAATTCAAATCTAACAATACTAAACATAATACTCATATGATCATGAAAGGAAATAAAATCAATTTAACAGTCCTACACAGTGTGACGACCCAAAGGGTCATCACCTATTTCCTCATCCATTCCGTGCTTTTGAGGCCTTAAAAACCTCATTTTTTTTACTTGCCTCGATTTGCGTGCGTAGTCCGGGCGCGTAGCCGGAAAGCTGTTATGTTGAAATATGTGAATTGCGTGAAAAATTTGAAGAATTTTGATATTAATATGATTATAGTTGATTTTGGTCAACATTTTTGGTAAACGGACCCGGACCCGAGATTGGACGGTCCCAGAAGGTCCGTAGAAAAATATGGGACTCGGGCATGTGCCCGGAATCGAATTCCGAGGCCTAGAGCCCGAGATATGAATTTTTCCGTGAAATTGTTTTTCTGAAATTATTAAGGAAAATGGAAATGAAAATTGATTAAAAGACTGTGGTATCGGGCTCGTATTTTGGTTCTGACGCCCGGTACAAGTCTTAAATATGTGTTAAGCGCTTTCTGTAAACTTTGGTCGAAATCGGACGTCGTTTGACGTGTTTCGGACTATAAGTTCCAAGTTTGAAAGTTTATGAAGTTTAGAAGAAAAAATCATGTGTTTTGAGGCTTGGTTAAATGATTTTGATGTTATTTTGGTGATTTGATCGCACGAGCAAGTCTGTAGGATGTTTTTGAGGTTGTATGCATGTTTGGTTTGGAGCCCCGAGGGCTCGAGTGAGTTTTGGATAGGCATCGGATTGCATTTCTCATGTTTTAAAAATCTGGTATGCTGGCTTCTGCAATTTTCGCAAATGCGAAGGGAAGACTCGCAATTGCGAGCTCGCAAATGCGAGCATTGCTTCGCAATTGCGAAGTCTGGGAAAATGGGCACTGTCGCAAATGCGATCAACACTTCGCAAATGCGAGGTCTGGGGAAAAGGCTTGGGATCGCAAATGCGAGGTGGCCCTGGTCACAAATGCGATCGAATGTTCGCAAAAGCGAAACCTGGTCACCAGACATGGGTTCGCAAATGCAAACTAAGAATGTCGCAATTCCCAGCCCTGTTTTGTTCGCAATTGCGAACCATGGTTCGCAATTCCCATATCCGAGGCCCAGCAAATTTTATACTTAGTCGAATTTTTATCACTTTTCACCATTCTTTCAAAACCCAAACACCATAGGCGATTTTTCAAGAGCAAACTTCATCCCAAATCATTTGTAAGTTGATTTTTACTCAATTCTTTCAACTTTTAACATCATTAAACATGTTTTCCACTTGAAATCAAGGATCTTCATGGGTGAAATTGTGGTTTTTGGGTAGAACCTAGGTTTTCCATAAATTGGGGAGTTGGACTCGATTTAAGGTCCGATTTCAAAATAAATTATATATTTGAACTCGTGGGGGAATGGGTAACCGGATTTTGGTTCAAACCTCGAGTTTTGACCACGTGGGCCCGGGGACGATTTTGGAATTTTTGGGAAAAACTTGGGAAACTCATTTTTTAGCATCCAAATTGATTCATATAATGTTTATTAAAGTAATTGAGCAATTTGTGATTAGATTCGAGTGAATTGGAGGTGGAACCGCGAGGTAAAGCAATAGTTGAGGATTAAGTGGATTTCAAGGCTTTGAGGTAAGTGTTTGGTTTAACCCTAGCTTGAGGGAATAGGAGTTGAGTCTTGTTGCTAATTGCTATGTGATCGAGTACGATGTATAGGCATGGTGACGAGTATCTATACATTGGTGTCTAACATGACCGTGAGTCCTTATAACGTGATTATCATGACTTGTTGTGAACTCCGTGTTTATTGGAGGATTTTTATATGTTGTGAATAGCATGTGAACAGTAATATGATCATTTGATTTTCCTGGGAGCATAGGCTCGAATTGTGATACGAATATTGAAATCATACGAAATGACTTGATTCTTCGGAGCGTTGGCTCAAAATAGTAGAATGAATTATAAGATAAGAAAAGTAAGAAAGAGAAAGCGTTGTTGGTTATTCCCTTGCCGGGATGTTTGTCAAATATTTACTTATTTTTATGCCCCTTAATTGTGACTGTTGTTTGGGGAGTCGGATTGATAAATGATATTGAGGATCGGGTTGCGCGCCGCAACAATGATACATGATAAATGATATTGAGGATCGGGTTGCGCGCTGCAACAATGATAAATGATATGGGTCGGGTTGCACGCCGCAACAGTGGTATTTGTGGAGCGGGTTGCACGCCGCAACAATAGTAATTATGGAGCGGGTTGCACGCCGCAACAGTTATTGAGGCTATGTGTTTGTATTTGAGTATTGATTCTATGTTCATTGTGAACCTAAGCTATTTTAGTTGTTACTCTGGATTGTTGTTAATATTGTATCTCCCCTTAGCATGTCTCCCTCCCCTTGTTGTTAATTACTTGATATTCGATTCCCGCTGTATATTTATAACTGCACAGGTTTATGTGATGTCCAGTCTAAGCCTCGTCACTACTTCGCCGGGGTTAGACTAGACACTTACCAACACATGGGGTCGGTTGTGCTGATGCTACACTTCTGTGCATTTTTGCTCAGGTCCAGGTTTTGAGGAGCAGCAACAGCAGTAGTTCGGGAGCAGACTTTCCTATTCATGAGACTGACGTAGCCTTGCAGGCGTCCGCAGGCCCGACGTCTCTTCTTTATATTTTCCTTGTGACTGTTGCCTCATTGTTTTCGAGACAGAAAGTTGTTATATTTCTTTCAGACCTTTGTATTTAGTTTATTCTTAGTGGTTCGTGAGTAATGTGACACCAAATCTTGGGTAGAGGCTATTGTTGACTATTCCGCATTTTGATTCAGACTTATGAATTAGACTTTCGCTATTATTATTATTAAATTTCATGTTCTACATTGATGCTATAAACTGTTAAAAATAATTGCTTAGTGATGGGAAGGTAAATAAGTTGGCTTGCCTAGCTACCACGAGTAGGCGCCATCACGACTCCGATGGTGGGAAAATCCGGGCCGTGACACACAGTCTCAAACAGTCCAGTTTTTAGTTACAAATGAAAATCTAATAAATTTCCGAAACTTCTAGGAATATAATAGGGGAAATCATCAGAGAAATCAGGAAGCACTTCATTCTATTTCCAAACTTGAGAGCTACATGATGTGTACCTAGAATTGAGGCAAAATAAGAAGAAGGCAGAGTCAGCAATAGCAGCGAGCAACAATTAGCAGCAGTTTCGAGTTAATTCCAACAAGGAAATGTTATCAAGTAACCCAGGAAGTGATTTTAATCGAATAAGACCAGTAAACAAACTCAAAATCAGCTTGAATGACCAAATTGAAACTCAGAAGTCAACCGGAAGCTCTTGAAACCTCAGCTACTGAATTACCAGAACAAATCAAACCATTTTTTAATCGTATATAAGCTGGAAATTTGATTTAACAGCCGGAACTCAAAATTATCCTAAGAAACTTCAATGGAATAGTGTTTTTTTTTGGAGTTTTTGGTTGCCTGAAGTTTCAGAACTTTGCAGTATTTCTAAGACTTTTTTTTTGGATTTTTTGAATATTTGATCTCACTAAGCTTCTCAAATTTTGAATTTTGAAATTTTTCAGATCTGAAACTTTTTAACACTTCTAACTTTCTCAGAATTTTCCCTCTCCAAACTTTCAGATTTTTAAACTCTCTTCCTACTTCTAAACTTCTCAGATTTCTAAAACTCTAAACTTTAAGACCTCCAAACTTAAACTTCTCCCACAAGGCAAAGGGGTATGCCTTTTTATAGGCAAAGCCTAGGGCAACCTTCAGATTTTCATTTACACCCTAAGTCCCTCTTTTAATTTCAGATTTTAGCTAGTTAGTCCTTTACATATTCTCTTGTTGCCCAAGTTACACTACTCAATTTCCTGAAATTCGAATTAGGACCCCATCTAGAAGGTTCTAGTGGTTTCCATTTTAGCTACTTGCAGGATTCCTTTTATTGAATTACCTATATTGCCTTTAATTTGACTCTGAATTACTAACCTAGTTAAACTAAAACCAGCCCTTTTTACCCTGGTCAAAATTGACTATCGTTAATTAATCAAGGAGCTGAAATGATCAGCTATAACCAAATAAATTCAATCAGAATCAATTCTAATTAACCCAACGTCCTAAGGCTAAATTTATTATTAAACTAACAAAACCAGTAAACTTGCAGCTAAAATCAAACAAATAGAACTGAAACTACACTATGAAGAATGGCAAAATAAACGAACAAAATCAAAAAAAATGCAAAGCAGTAGCTAAACATGGAATCCTACGGTTGAAATCAAATCAAATAACAAGAATTTAATCAGAACCAATCAGACCCTAGATCAATCCTAACTCAAACAAAAATAGAAGAAATACTGAAGATGAACGAAAGAAAAACAAAAATCAGAAAGCTATGCATTAAAGGGAAAATTTACAAATAAAAAGGAAAAGAAATTTAAGAACACTCACTGATTAAACTTGAAACTACGCTTGATGTTCTGATTCACATGAAATTGATGCTAATCACTTATTTTCCATTAGGAACGAATGAACAACATCAATTTGTAGTGAATCAACTCCTAAATCACAAAGAACAAAGGCTTGGGTTGATGCAGGTCACCAGGTTCAACGGAAATTGGTTTGAACTGTTGAAGCTCGAACTCAGATCTAAGATTTGAATAATTCTGGATAGTTTCGAAGGAAACCAATGACATATTAGGCGTGAGGGAGGCACGGGGGTTATGGGGGGTTGTTTTGAGGTGGTTTGGAGGCGGCAGCGCCATCGAAGAACTGTGGCGGCGCTAGGGTTTTCATTTTTGGGCGAAGATTCGAGGGATTATGGGTATGTTTGAGGAAAAACAATGGTGGATTTGCGATGAGGAGGTCAAGACGATTTTGTGGTGTTAATTTGGTTGAGATCGGAGACTTGCCGCCGGCGGGTTTGACGGAGGATATTAGGGCGGCTGGCTTCTCTAGGTTTTTGGAAGGGGGGTTTGAGAGAGACGACGGAGGGGGGTAGGGGGCGTCTTTGGACAGTTATATATCTGGGATAGGTGAGTTGCGGTCCGTTGGATCAACAAAACATAGACGGCTAGGATTTGTTTAAATCAAAACGACATCGTTTCGATGGCTGGGGGAGCCGGGCCGGGTCAGGGTGCGTGGGTTTGGGCCTGGGGCTCGGATCAGGGTGATGGGGGTTTGGCTTGGGCTGGTGATTTATTTGAAGACTGGCCCAAGACAGACCTTTCTTTAATTCTTTTGAATCTTTTCCTTTCATTTTCTTTTAATTTTTTTTGATTTTGTTAAATAAAAAATTAAAAATAACAAAAACCTGATTTAACTCTAAAATTAAACTAATTAATTTTCTAAAATTAACTAGATCCTAATTTAAAAAGAAAACTAAGAAAAAATTGAAAATTAAAAGTAAAATGCAAAAAGGACTATTCCATTTAAATGTGAAATTGGGTCCTAAATGCGAATTTGCTATTTTTGTATTTTTGTGAATTATCATGCACACACAAATAAAAATACACACAAAAATACGCAATTAAATCCTAAAAATCAAATAATAAAAGAAAATTCCTAATTCTTAGAAGTCTAGAGGAATAATTCAAGCGAGGCAAAAATCACGTGCTCACACGGAGTTGGTCGGGTGTGAGGTCACGATTCATCACCTCTTACAATTGTTCAGTGCTGGTTATCTGAGAGGGACCATGGTGCATTTAAGAAGCCGTGGTACGAAAGGGTTGGTGGTCAAAACTGACGACCGAGCGAGTCGCGGATTCTAGCGTATATATTTCTTCATTAGGACCGAGTATGTGGTCTCTAACCCTACCGGATTCCCAGAGAGGTGGAATTCGAAATGTAAGTATTGCAGTTTGTCAAGTTCCTAGTTACTTGTTACTGCTACAATTCAAACTTTTGTATTGCATCCATGGCTCGTCCGCCCCAGCCCGTCCCCAATCTCAGGAGATGGGTTGCCGGCTTGCTTCCCCATGCGGAAGAGACCCGTACGTGGCCTGCCTTCATGCACCGTATGGCCCCAAAGTCACTTCAGGTAGATTTCTAATTTTTATCTTGTAAATTTTGCAACCCTGCTTACTTCTTTTTATGGCAACAGGTCGAGGTGCTTCTAGGAAGAGGGCGCCAGTCCCTACTCTCAAGCGATCCGACGTTGCCTCGGATGCTTATGATATATTAATCGAGTTTGTCCGAGAGGGTTTCCCTCCAGCTCCTTTACAGGGGGCTACGTCTATGACCATGGTTATGGGGGAGTCGACATCGTTGGCACCGGTCCTGCAACCCGTAGACGAGTCTTCCAATGGCGAGGAATCGTTAGAAAGAAAACGGAGGAGGCTTGAGAAGGGCAAGGGGGTGGCTACCGAAGTCGGAGGAAGTGGGGCACCTCTAACGACGCATAGACCTGCATTTATGACCGACGCCATTCTATCTGGGAGGTTGGCTCAACAGAGGAGTGTCGCTCCCGGTACTAGTTCTGTGCGTGCCGTTGAGGGGGGTCATCGACCAACGTCGAAGGACCTGGCGAGGAAGCTGAGAAGTCGGACTCTAACATCGCCCAGGAGGATGTTGGTGAGTTTGTGGGTGGTCTTACCCATGTGGAGATGACGACGAATGGGTCCGACCGTCGTATTATGATTCCGGGGGCTTACAACTTGTTGTTGAACAGTGAGCAGGCTGCTTCGGCCCTTACCCTGCTATGTGCCTCCCCTGAGAGCAAGACGCTCAGTACTGTGAAAGATGCGGAGCTGTCACGAAGGGTTGCTGGCATGGCATTACAGGTAATCTTTATCCCCTTTCTCTCTTCTGCGTATTGTAAGACTGACCTGAGGCGTGCTTATTTCTGCTTTTCTTTTTGGACCCTCATTTTGGAGGTGGAGAGGGGACACCATGAGCAAAAAAGGACGGCCCTCTACAAAAAGATGCTGAATAAGTATCGAAAATATCGTTCTACGCACCGAGCAGTGGTCGACCCCTATCAGCAGGACCCCGAGTTCCAAGTGTTTCGCGAGGGGCTTGAACAAAGGCAGGCCCAGTTGGAGCATAGGGGGGTTGAGCTGGAAGAGGATGAAGGCGCCCGAACAGCGAGTTGGAGGAGCTCCTTAGGGCGAAAGATGACGAGTGGGGTGGCAGCGGAGAACGTCGACCTGCAGCGGAGGGTGGCGGATCTGACCGCCGAGCTCGACGCCAGGATGGTGGAAATTAATGGACTTTCTCAGCCTTCCTCATCTCGTCCCTCGTCTGGGCAGAGTATGCGTCGTAGTACGCATGAGATGTGGATTTTTGCAGAGGCTAAACTCGACGTGTATAGAGAGCTTCATGCTGAGGGCCGGGCGACGGAGGAGGAAGTTCAGCAACTAAGATTCTTGGTATAATGACGTTTATCTCCCAGGGGGTGACGAGTAGTTACAAATTTGTATAATGTATATTTTTGGCTTGTGGAATGTATAAATATATTTTTGCTGTAATATAAACTTTACTTTTGCTGCTTCGTCCATTTGTTGCCTTTCCCTTCTTGGGTTCTCTTTTATAATGCTTAGCCTCCGTAGAGGTTGCTTTTGTTGTTCGTTACAAAGTCCGTGTCGTGGTTCGAGCGAGGTCGAACTGACATTGATGGTCTTAGCCAGTAGGATGCTGCTTCGACTATCGTCGAAGCAGTATCCGTCGTAGTTCGAACGAGGTCGAACCGATGTCGATGGCCTTGGCCATTAGGATTTTGCTTCGACTGTCATCGAAGTTATATTTGTCGTGGTTTGAATGAGGTCGAACTGATGTCGATGGCCTTGGCCATTAGGATGTTGCTTCGACTGTCGTCGAAGTGATATCCGTCGTGGTTCGAGCGAGGTCAAACTGATGTCGATGGCCTTGGCCATTAGGATGTTGCTTCGACTGTCGTCGAAGCGATATCCGTCGTGGTTCGAACGAGGTCGAACTGATGTCGATGGCCTTGGCCATTAGGATGTTTCTTCGACTGTCGTCAAAGCGATATCCATCGTGGTTTGAACGAGGTCAAACTATCAAACTTTGATGGGGAAGGCACTTAGCCTGAGTCCCAGTTCGAGCGAGGTCGAACTGTCAAACTTTGATGGCGAAGGCATTTAGCCTGAGACCCAGTTCGAACGAGGTCGAACTGTCAAACTTTGATGGCGAAGGCACTTAGCCTGAGTCCAGTTCGAGCGAGGTCAAACTGTTAATCTTTGATGGCGAAGGCATTTAACCTGAGTCCCAGTTCGAACGAGGTCGAACTGTTAATCTTTGATGGCGAAGACACTTAGCCTGAGTCCCAGTTCAAACGAGGTCGAACTGTTAATCTTTGATGGCGAAGGCATTTAGCCTGAGTCCCAGTTCGAGCGAGGTCGAACTGTCAAACTTTGAGGGCGAAGGCACTTAGCCTGAGTCCCAGTGCGAGCGAGGTCGAACTGTTAATCTTTGATGGCGAAGGCACTTAGCCTGATTCCCAGTTCGAACGAGGTCGAACTGTTAATCTTTGATGGCGAAGGCACTTAGCCTGACTCCCAGTTCGAGCGAGGTCGAACTATTAATCTTTGATGGCGAAGGCATTTAGCCTGAGTCCCAGTTCGAACGAGGTTGAACTGTTAATCTTTGATGGCGAAGGCATTTAGCCTGAGTCCCAGTTCGAATGAGGTCGAACTGTTAATCTTTGATGGCGAAGGCACTTAGCCTGAGTCCCAGTTTGAACGAGGTCGAACTGTTAATCTTTGATGGCGAAGGCACTTAGCCTGAGTCCCAGTTCGAGCGAGGCCGAACTGTTAATCTTTGATGGTGAAGGCACTTAGCCTGAGTCCCAGTTCGAACGAGGTCGAACTGTTAATCTTTGATGGCGAAGGCACTTAGCCTGAGTCCCAGTTCGAACGAGGTCGAACCGATGTCGATGGCCTTGGCCATTAGGATGTCGCTTCGACTGTCGTCGAAGTGATATCCGTCGTAGAATGGAGATTAACTCTTGTTCGTATAATGGAGATTAACTTTTGTTCGTGTAATGGAGATTAACTCTTGTTCGTGTAATGGAGATTTCCGCTCGTAGAATGGAGGATTTTGTTCATTCAATGGAGATTTCTGTTCATTCAATAGAGAATTCTATACATACAATGGAGAATTCTATACATACAATGGGGACCTGTTCATACAATGGAGAATAACTAGTGTAGTCCCTTCATTATATTGGCCTACGGACCATGTCGACTGGCCGGTATGATGAATCTGCGCTCTGGTGCCACCGGGTATCCCCTTTGCCGCCTCGTTAAAAACCTCCCCGAGAAAACCCAATTGGGACAAAACTCGGGTCAGGGAAAAAGAGTACGACTTAGGAGATGCCTTTCAGAAGTGAAAATATTTGAGGTGGGCGACGTTCCAATTGTTTTGGAGTGGTTTTCCCTCTATTATTTCTAGTTGGAACGCTCCTTTGTTCGCCACTGCTATGATTTTGTATGGTCCGTCCCAGTTGGTCCCCAATTTTCCCTCATTCGGGTCTTTCGATGCAGTGTTTTGGCTTTGAGGACGTAGTCGTCGACTTTGAGCGATCTTACTTTGGCTTTCTTGTTGTAGTATCTTTCTGCTTGTTGTTTTTGGGCTGTCATTCTTATATGGGCCATGTCTCTTCGTTCTTCGGCTTCGTCTAGATCTTGCAACGTACTTTCGTCGTTGTCTGCCCCGCTGGCATGGGAATATCTCAGGCTTGGTTCCCCGATCTCGACGGGTATGACCGCATCGGTCCCGTAGACCAGTGAGTACGGTGTTTCTCCCATGCTGGATTTGGGCGTAGTCCGGTACGCCCATAATACTTCAGGTAGTTATTCGGGCCATAGCCCTTTAGCTTCTTCGAGCTTCTTTTTCAATATGTTCAATATTGTTTTGTTGGAAGACTCGGCTTGGCCGTTAGCGGCAGAATGATACGGAGTGGAGAGTATCCGCTTGATGTGCCATTTCTCGAAGAACTCAATCGTTTTCCTACCGATGAACTGGGGCCCATTGTCACAACTGATTTCTTTGGGGATGCTGAAACGGCATATGATATTTTTCCATATAAAGGCGATGACCTCGTGCTCGCGTATTTGTGCGTACGCACCTGCTTCCACCCATTTAGAAAAATAGTCAGTTAGAACTAAAAGAAAGCATACCTTTCCTCGTCCTGCTGGCAGGGGGCCGATTATATCCATTCCCCACTTTATGAAGGGCCATGGCGAGGTGACTGAATGGAGGAGCTCCCCCGCCTGGTGTATCATGGGGGCATACTTTTGGCACTGTTCGCATCTTCGGACATAATCTGCTGCCTCTTTTTTCATGGTAGGCCAGTAATAACCGGCGCGGATGAGGCATTGGACGAGAGCGCGGTTTCCTGTATGGGTGCCACAATGGCCCTCGTGCACCTCTTCTAATACTTGCCTTGTTTGATGCGGCCCGAGGCACTTATTTTTTGTCGTATGGGAGTGTTCCGTCCTACAGATAGGATACAAACTTGTGCCCTGGGGATTTGCTCGAAGCGACATTCGTCGAACTCAGGCATCAACTTATGGATTTCTGATTGGTATTTTTGTAGCCTTTGCTCTTTGATTTGGTAAGTCCTAGTTATTTGGTTTTGAGATGAGTCGACGGGCCCCGTATTTGATGGCTAATTTCATACCTGCAATCACAGCCTCATACTCGGCCTCGTTGTTAGTCATCTCGTGGCATCGTATGGACCCGTGGGACTTCGAGGAAGCAGAGGCGCGGAGGGCCTCTTGTTCCACCTCTGGCAATATCCGCGCACTGAAGTCGGCGACAAAGTCGGCATGTACCTGCGACTTGATGGCGGTTCTTGGATGGTAGGTTATGTCATGTTCGCTGAGCTTAAGGCCCATTTATGGGATGGCATTGAAAATAGGGTCTAAGCTTTCGTGAAGCTACGACCAGCGCCAGGGCTAATTTTTTGAGGTGTGGGTACCTCACCTCGACATTCGCCCCGTCAGTTTTTATTTCCCGAGGCCACGCCGAAGGCACATTTTTCTGGGTTCAACTTCATCCCGTACTGCCTCAGTATCTCGAAGGCTTCAAATGATCAATATGGGCCTCCTTCTTTGCCGATTTTACTAACATGTCGTCGATATAAACTTCCATTGGCTCCCGCGTTTTTGAGTCCGAAGGGCATCACTTTATTCTCCATTTCCCATCATTGGGGGTATTTCGATTCTCTGATGGAACCGTTGGCTAGTAGTTTGTCCACTTCTTTACTGACTGCCTCCGTTGAATTTCCTCCGGGCGGATAAAGTGGGTCGACGTTCAGTTTGTGCGTGGTGATGTCTTTTGGGATCCCCGACATATCTGAATGAGAGAAGGCAAATAGATCTGCATGGTTAGTTAAGAATTCGGTCTTACCTGGGTCGGAGGCCGGGCTTTTTTGTCGTCCAGCTAGACCGGGTCGAGGTTCTCGGCTGTCACTTTGCAAGCTTCTACAACGTCTGGGTCCCTAATGACCTCTGCCGGCGGGTTGTTGTTGGTATGTGTATATTCTTGGGCGATCCGGTAGCATTACTGGGTGGTACGTGGCTCACCTCGAATGCTGAATATTCCCCATGGGGTGGGAAATTTGATTACTTGATAGAAGTTCGAGGGAACGGCTTGCATGGCGTGTATCTATGGACGCCCTATGATGACATTGTAAGCCGTTTCCTGATTCATGTCGTGGAATGTGGTTTCCAGCGTGACTCCCCCTGCCAAGACTGGCAGTGATATTTCTCCGGAGGTTCGCTCTACTGCATTGTTAAAACCCGTTAGTGTTATGCAATGCGGTATTATCTTATCTTCGAGCCTCATTTGCATGAGAACTCTTGGGTGGATAATGCACGCACCGCTTCCGTCGTGTACCATGATTCTTTTCACATCAGTATCAGCATTGCGTAAAGTTATAACTAAAGCATCGTAATGAGGGAAAGACAAACTGTCGGTATCAGACTTATCGAAGGTGATACTATTTTCGAAGTCATCATACCGTTCGTGAGCGATCGTGCGCTTCAACTTGTGTGTGGTGGTGAACTTTACGTGATTTATTGTCGAGTCGTCGCCGCCACCGACGATCATCTGTATGGTGCGTGCTGGAGAAGGTGGTTTTGGTGGTCCTTGGGATTGGTCGCGTCCTCTGGCGAAATTAGCCTTTCCTTTATCGCTGAGCAGCTCCTTCAGGTATCCTTGGTTCAGCATTCTGACCACCTCCTGTCGCAGACCTATGCAATCTTCGGTCTTGTGTCCTCTTTCCTGATGGAATTCGCATAGGACGTTCGACCTCCTTGCACTAGGGTCTGATTTCATTTTTTGTGGCCACTGCACCTTCGAGCCCAGCTTCTCCAGTGCGTACACTATTTCTGAAGGGGAGACACAAAAGTTATGAGCAGATAATAATGGGGGCGTACCTCTTTCATTTCGAAGCGGGGCGACATGTCGCGGCACGACATCTGGATGCCTTGGAGGAGGCGGATTAGGTGTTATATATGAGAGAGAAGAAAAGAGATAATCTTAGAGAGATGAGAGAGCAAGAGAGAAGTTTTTATCCAAAATGAATTAATCTCCCTTTCCTAATCCGCCTCCTCCAAGGTTAGATTATTAAAGGTGTTATTTTGAACTTGTCAAAATGCTAACCCGTCGTTGTTCGATTGAGGTCGAACTCTTCTCTTTGGCGATGGCCCTTGGCTTTAAGGGTGTTATTTCGAACTTTCGTCGAAATGTTGACCCGTTGTTGTTCGATTGAGATTATCTCTTTCCTAACTCAAGCGATCCTTGTCCGTCCGTATATCTATCAAGCTCCGTCCAATTCAAATTAGGTTGCATGAAAACGCACCAAATTAACTTTATTTCTTTTTCAATAAGTAAAATCAAAAACATTTCTTTTCAATGACCCTTTAGGAAAACATTAAAATCGAAAAAGTAACTATTAATATCTAAGAGGTGATGAATCTAGAAAGTAGAAACATAAGAAATGACAGTTCATGTTAGCCCATTCAAAGAAAAGGAAAAAAAGTTTTTTGTCGAGACATGTTGAATGATAAGCACAAATCAGTTTCATCATGACTTAATAAGATAAACTTTCACCATCAATGAATTGATCATTAGTTTTAAGGTATTAGTAATTAGGATAATGCACTTTGTCGTACTATAAATATAGATATTTTATTTTTCCAGGCATATATATACATGACTTATATGAAACTTTTCCATATTTTTCTAACTTTGTATCTAATGTTCTCTTATTCTATAAGAGAGGTCTCCGTCAACATGGCTGCTTGTGCTAAGTGGATATCTTGGTCATTTTACATTACATTCTCTTAATCTATAACAGAGAGTTATCTCTAAGTGGATTTCAAATCACGAAAAAATTTAGAAATATTCACCTCCCAAGTAAGCAGCCTTTTGGAATTCCGTTTCATTCCTAAAGATCAGGTTTCCCAAATTGCTTCTACTCGGTCTGCTGACTCATACTCCTGAGAGAACGCCATCTGCTGTTTTTGCTTTTGGGTAAACGGTGGGCAATATCAGATATTACTTTTCTTCCCCTACAATTTTCAATCAGTTTACACTCTGTTTGTTGTTTAGTTTCGCTCTGTTCTTAGGATTTGTTTTCGCTACTCTTTTGATCACTTCCAGGTGAGATCAATTTACCCTATACTATTCCCATTATCGATGTGCTCTTGTCTTTCTACGTGGTAGCTTCTGCTTTTCTGTTTTAGCCTCTGCCTGTAGGTGTTTGAGAAAATTACTCAACGAATTAGGCTTTTCTTTTCTAGCAGGGTGTACTGGTCAAATTTGAGGCGAAGCATTTAGACATTCCTTAAATTTTTGAACTAAAAATTAGCAAGAAATTACGTTGAACTACTAAAAATTAAAATCTTGGAGGAGAAAAAATGAAGATTAAAAATATGAAGAAAGACTAAAATTGCAGAAGGAAAATGATAAAATAATTTATAGGAGCCTTTGATTAAGTGATACAGTGCATTTGGACTGATGTTCCAGCTTACCTGTAGAGCAAATGAGTTTGCTTTTCAAATTTTCATAATTATTTAAATTTTACTACTTCATATTGGTCTATTTGTCTAAAATCACCTCCAAAAACAACTACTTTTCCACCGGAGAGCATATTTGTATTCTGGAAACTCTTTATATAGTAGCTTAAGTTCTATAGCATAATCATCTGTTTGGTTTATGACAAAAAATTCTGTCAACATTATTTTTCTAATCATAGGAATTTTTAAAATTGCATTTATACTCTCAATGCTTGTGCATGTGGAAGACCACGTTTCTGGAATTCTACAGTGTACATAAAAGCAGCAACCTTTCCAAATATATTTCTTTTTAATATATCATTTTTTAGCTCTTCCAGTTTTGCTCTGGTAGTCATAGGTAAAATGTCATTCATGTAAAAACAGAGTACAGGTAAACACAACACAGATATAATCTTTTTTAATGGGGAAAGTGCAGAGGTACAGTTTCAATTCACTTTATGCCTAAAATAACTGTGGATACCTAATTTGAAAGTAATGCCTGAAAGATTCACTTTGAAATGAAGCAGCAGCAACACATATTGATCTATTCTAACATATATTAAAAGCATCATTAGGTAAACATAGATCTGTCTGGAGACTCTTATGGGATAAAATTTGATGAGCTTAGCCTTAATTTTAGTAGGTCTGCTCGTTTTACAGTCTCTTCTCTTGGGCTAACTTCTACTAAATTTAGCTTAAGGGGGTTTGGAGATTTAAACAATTATAGCCGGAATGTTTTTATGGACAATAACTGGTATTAGCTCAAGTTTTCATTACATTTCTTAGCGCTTGCAAGTTTTTTCAGGGGCTTTAACTTTTATAAGTTTTGACAATTCATAGAGTTTCACTTATATAAGTATTGAACTTCAAAGAGACATGGATGATTCTACTTTTTCCATTCTGATAATTTGTATTACACACATGTGCTAAGATATTTTTTACTTGTGTATTTTTCAGATTAGCTTGTTGTCTCGGCCATGAGGCAAAAACATTCTACTTCGTAATAACACAAGTATTAGGGAACTGGTAGAATTGTAGCATTTTGTACTCTTCGTTTTGAAACATTTTGAATCAAATTGTATAGATTTCTTCCAGCTTTGTCTCATGACTTGTAAACAAAAGTTTTTTTTTTATGTTAAATAAAACTTGGGCCCCGGCACAGCCCGGACTACATCCAACTAGTTTTTCTATAAAACTAAGTATATCTTTTTGAAAGAAGTTCTCATAACTTTCAATGTTACATAAGACCATTTAGATGTTACAAATACCTCTAATCTATCTATGTATAATTTATATGATACTGCCCTATAGAGAAGTTGTGACACTAGAACCCCAAAGTAATTAATCTTTTTTTTTTCTTAGAGGGTGTTTGGCTAAGCTTATAAGCTGGTCAAACTAGCTTATAAGCACTTATCAGCTTATTCTACGCGTTTGGTAAAAGTACTTATTAGCCAAGTGCTTATAAGTCAAAAATAAGCCAAAAGCCATAAGCTGGTTACCCCAACTTATGAATTTTTAGCTTATAATCACTTTAAATTTGACCAAAATTTTTACTATTTTATCCTTAAAACATTCCTTTTTAGAACAGAACTCCTACATCGATATTCACTGCCTCAAGTATTCAACCTAAACCCCCCTCCCCTCCCCCCACCTCTTCAAGTTTGCAATTCTTATTGACTATTTAAGATAAGCAAATTCTCTATTCTTTGCATACTTATACCTATGTGATTATGTATTAATCTTTGAACTGTATGTAATAAATGAGGACATATCAAATGTTTGGTGTATTATTTTCTAAGTGTTGTGGTGATGAAGACAATGTTTGTTTCTCTTCAAATAATTTGTCCTATTTAGGTTTATTTTCTATTGAGAAACTTTTGTCAATTTATTAATTATTGTAACTTATGATTATATGTTTATCATAAAATAAATTATATTATCATAAAAATTATCTTATCTAAGCATAGTTGTATTTAAAATAGAATGACAAATAGAATATTTTGTATTTGAATCGATCTGGTATTTAAAATTTTAATGAAATTACGCCCTTATAACTGTAAACAATTCTAAGGTTATTTAAGTCATTTTAACAGAAAAATAGCTTATCAGCACTTTTTTATCAAATACTGCAGCAACTTATTATCAATTTCAGCACTTGTACCCAAACACGTAACTGCTTATTTATTAAATCAGTTTCAGCACTTAAAAGTGCTTTTCAGCACCTAATGCTTATCAGCTACTTCAAATCAGCTAATCCAAACCGGCTCTAATTCTTTTGACTTTAAGCCACTCCAGTTTGATACGTACTTCAAATTAATAAATAAAAGAAAACGAATACGAATTTTTTTATAACAGTTATCCTTAATAATAATATTTTATTATAATGATTAAATTTTCTTTGGAATCATCATATTATGTTGTAATACATGTTCTCTATGATAGTACTTCATTATAGCAGATAAAAAATATCAGAACGAACAAGATTGTTATAGAGAAGTTTGACTGTCATAGATTTCACAAATTATCTCTATCAAACAATATTGGTTAAAGCGGCTATCAACTTCACAATAAATCCTTTTAAATCAGAAAACCTAAGGCGAAATACATAAATGGCCCCTTTAAGTTGTCCCCAACGATCATTTGAACACCTTCACTTTCCAATTAACCAACTAGACACTTTTACTTGCACAACAGATCACATGCGTGAAATGCAATCGCTGGTTACGTAGCAAATGAACCAATAAGAAATTAACATGTGTAACTTAAAATTAAAAATTACAATCAATAATTAAAAGAAAGAAATTCATTAAATTAAATAATAAAAGTAAAAAGCAAAACCCAAAACCACCTTCCATCCAAACAAACCCATCGTCTCTCCAAACAATCACCTCCCCCTTTCCCGTCCCATTTTCCTTTTCCAAACCACCGCCCTTCCCTATTCCTTCTCCACCAATTTCTTTGACACACCTCCCTCATTATTTTTAACCACTTTTTTCCGAACTTAAATACTAAAACTATTCCACAAAGCTCATACTTATAAATATAAAAAAATAGAGAATAATCAAGTGAAGAACCCTCCAAGGGTCATTGATGGACCTAGACGGAAAAGCTCATCTCCGGCGACCTTCCTCTGTTTGTCTCATTTTATCACGTCTGAGAGAACTCTTGAACTTATCAATTTATTTAATTGTTTGGGGGGAGTTGAAGTGAAGTGTTACCGATTGGACTCTATCGTTGCCACCTTCGTTAGGCAAATTTGAAAGAATCGACTCCATTGAAATCTTCAGTCTTTCTCTCTTTATCATCTTTTTGATGCTGATTTTTGTTTATATCACTGTTTCTATTTTGTTATTTTTGTGTAAATTTCTCGTTAAATTGTTTTCTAGTCGATTCAAGCAATTGGTTCTTGTTTTTGTATTTATGTTGGAATTAATGTGTTGTTATCGGCAGTGGTTGAAGGGGTTGTTGGTATTTATTTGGTGGAGATAAGGATGATGGGGTGATGAAGATGACGGTGATAGGGCTATTGGTGTTTATGTTGTGGTAACTTAGCAGTGAGAAGAATTATAGAAAATGGGTGTTTTAGATAAAGCTGTAGTGGTATAGTTTTTTAGGTACTTGATTAAGGCTGCCATGGATGGTGGTCAATAATGGAGGTGAAGAGATCGGCTATGAAGTAGGAGAGAGACTAAGAGAAAAATATTTCTTTTTCTATCAAAGAAAAAGAAAATTATGTTGAAAAAATAACTTCACGCGCTCAAAATCTTGCTATCGGACACGCATATGCCACATCAGCCACAAAGGTTCAGAAGATATACTTCTGGCAAGTAGAAGTGTCTAGTTGGTCAATTGAAAAGTGAAAGTGTTCAAATGATCGTTGGGGACAACTTAAATGGGCCGTTTATATATTTCGCCAAAACCTAATGCTAAGTTTAGAGTGTCGCCACCTGATTGGCAAATAGAACGAATATTAGGACCGCAAGTTTTAGCTGTGCGCAGCTATTGGAAGTTTGAACCATAAGTAAGTACTCCCTCCGGCCCGAAATAAGTGATTTTTTGGATGTTTTCACACGAATTAAGAAATCCACCTTTTAGCATTAATTAGCAATGGAATTGACCACATTAACCTTTACTATCTCACATAAACACTCCTAATACATATTCCAACACCATTTACTTCAAGGACAATGTAGGAAAAAAATAATTAATTCATTCTTGAAATCTGGAAAAATCACTTATTTTGGACCACAAAAAAAAGGCTAAAAAATCACTTATTTTGAACCGGAGGGAGTATTAATTTCTCATTCATTAGCTTTTGCCATCAATGGCTAACAGCTGTTTCTTGTTCTTATTCTTCTTCCTTCTTTTTTAATCCTCATGCGGGTGTTACTTGAAATTGCAGAGGTTTTTTAAGGACCACAATACTTTTAAGGATTAAATATATAATCATGGCCAAACTACTTACATTCTTTTTTTTATATCCTCAAACATCCAAAATTTATTTAAATTTATAAGGGCTAAAAGATCGTATTTCTCGAACGTAGAATAATAAACCTCCTTGTAATTTTGATTAACAAGAAGAGTTAATAGCACTTCAATATGATCACTAGAGATGACAACTTAGTGTTTCTTATACATCGGGCCTTTTCAATTATATATTTTTAACATAAAGTTGAAAGGCTTATTGTCAGCTTGTCTCCCCTTGTGCATTATTTCATTGTGTATGTTCATCTACTCCATTATTTATTATTTTTGTTAATTATTTTGTGGAGTTCCTTTTACCAGATTAAATCTTTTTTTCATAATTTATACTCATCAAATTAAAAGATTTTTACGTTACAATTTAAGGGATATATATATATATATATATATATATATATATATATATATATATATATATATATATATATATATGTCTCTATTATATATATACTAGAAGAGAGGAGGAGGTTGACCAAGGGTAAAATTGCCATTTTACCTTGTCATTTAATTTTAATTTCTATACTTAACATAACTCTGGAACCCTCGTCACTGTCATCCACTTTCATAAACCTATTTTCTTCATCTTCACACTTAAAATGGGACGATCCAAAGGGTCATCACATATTTTCCTATTTATTCCGTGCTTCCGAGGCCTTGAAAAGCTTATTTAGGGTTGCCTCGATTTGCGTGCGCAGTCCGGGCGCGTAGCCGGAAAGCTTAAATATGAATTCTGTGAGAAAAATGCTAAATTTTGATATTAAATTGATTAAATTTGACTTCGGTCAACATTTTGGGCAAACGGATCCGGACCCGTCATTTGACGGTCCCGGAGGGTCCGTAGGAAAATATGGGACTTGGGCGTATACCCGGAATTGAATTCCGAGGTCACAAGCCCGAGAAATGAATTTTGATTAAAAGACTATGGTATCGGGCCGGTATTTTGGTTCCGGCGCTCGGTACAAGTCTTATATATGGTTTAAGCGCTTTCTATAAAGTTTGGTTGAAAACGGACGTCGTTTGACGTGTTCCGGACTAAAAACTCTAAATGTGAAAGTTTATGAAGTTTGAAGAAAAACTAGTGATCTTGAGGTTTGATTCATTGTTTTTGATGTTATTTTGGCGATTTGATCGAACGGTTGAGTTCGTAGGATGTTGTTGAGTTAGTGTATGTGTTTGGTTAGGAGCCCCGAGGGCTCGGAAGTGTTTCGGGGTGGTTTCAAACTTAGGAAAGTTGCAGAAATTCTTCAGCTGTTGCAGACCCAGTTCCTTCTTCACGTTCGCGACGCCTCTTTCGCGTTCGCGAAGCTCTGACTTTTCCCTTCATCGCGTTCGCATTGATTCTCTCGCGTTCGCATAGTTTGTAGGACTCCTTCACCGCGTTCGCGTAAACCAAGTACTGGACTCCCCCATCTTTTCCTCTTCGCGTTCGCACTCCTCCCATCGCGAACGCGATGGTCTGATAAGTTACCCTTCGCGAACGCGATCCCCTTTCCGCGAACGCGAAGGGCAATTTTGCCCATTTATATTTTAATTTCCAGAACAGTGTAGTTACGGAAATTTCATAAAAACACACGAGCTCCTTCTTCTCCAAGGTCTTTAGGCGTCCATTGAAGCTCCCTTTCACCAAAACTTCTTGGGTTAGTAAATCTTAACTCGTTTTCTTCATTTTCCATCAATATTTGTTGAATTCCTAAGCCTAAAACATGTAATTTAGGGTAGAAATTGGGGAAAATGGGTAGAGTTAGGGCTTTTACTTTTTCTTGATTTAGACCTCGTTTTGGGGTCGAATTTGAGAACAAATTATATATTCGGGCTCGTGGGTGAATGGGGGATTTGATTTTGGTCTGAACCTTGTGTTTTGACCAAGCGGGCCCGAGGCGATTTTGGGATTTTTGGAAAGAAAGCTTGGAAATCTATAATCAGACATTGGGTTTGATTTGTTTAGCATATATTGATATTATGAAGTCATTATTGTATAGATTTGATTGAGTTGGAGCCGAATTCGAGAGGGAAAATGGTTGTTGTGGATTGATTTGGCTGTGGAAGTTGAGGGAAGTGTTTGGTTTAACCCTAGCTTGAGGGAATAGGAGTTGAGTCTTATTTGATACTTGCTCATTGTCGAGTACGATGTATAGGCATGGTGACGAGTATCTATACATTGGTGTCTAGCATGACCGTGAGTCCTTATTTGGCGAATAGTTTGGTTGTTGATATGCCTTCCATGCTTAATTGATGACTTCTATATGTTGTAAAGACCTTGTGAAAGAAATTGTGATCTTGAAACTTCGTGGAGCATTGGCTCGGGTTGAAATACAAATTGTGAAGGTATATGAGATAAGTAACTCTTTGGAGCATTGGCTCAAGTGATACTGTGAACTATGAGATGAAAGTGAAAGAAAGAAAATAGTTAATGATTTATTTCCCTTGCCGAGACTTCTATTCTTGTTCTATTATTTCCTTGCCCTTGTTTGTGATTGTTATTTGGGTGAGGAAGAGTGTTAAAGCACGAAGGGTGATGCCGTGCATTGTTTGTTCTTGTGAGGAAAGAGTGTAAAGCACGAAGGGTGATGCCGTGCCGCACGATGTGCCATAGATTTAGTTGCTTGGTGAGGATGAGAGCAAAAGCACGAAGGGTTGATGATGTGCACGTTTTGTTTATTATTATTAGCTTGGTTGAGGGTATGAGAGTAAAAGCACGAAGGGTGATGCCGTGCATTTGTTGATCTCTGTTCTTTATTGTTGTATGAGTTGTGCTTTTCCTTCGTGTTAGTACAATTTATATTTGAAACTGTTATCTTCCCCACAGCATGCTTCCCCTCCCATGTTGTTTTACTTGCCTTGTATTTCGATTCCGCTATATATATAAAATTGCACAGGTTTATGTGGTAGTCCAGTCTAGCCTCGTCACTACTTCCGCGGGGTTAGGCTAGACACTTACCAACACATGGGGTCGGTTGTGCTGATACTATACTCTGTGCTATTTTGCACAGGTCCAGCTTTCGGACAGCAGCAGCAGTAGTGTGGGAGCAGGCCTTTAGTCCAGCGAGACATCGAGGTAGCCCTGCAGGCGTCCGCAGGCCCGGCGTCTCCTCTATCCTTTATTTTAGTCTGTTATCTCATTGTATTCGAGACAAACAGTTTATGTTCTCTTTCAGACGATTGTATTTAGTATTCTTAGTAGTTCGTGAGTATTGTGACACCAGTCTTGGGTAGAGGCTTATGTTGAATTTTCCGCATTTCTGTGCAGTTTTCTATAATTTAAGACTTTCGCTTATTATTTAATTTCGTTGCTATTATTGCTGATAATTGCTAAAAAAAAGTTAATTGGTTAATGGTAAATGTAATTAAGGGTTGGCTTGCCTAGCTCTCATTAGTAGGCGCCATCACGACTCCCGAGGGTGGGAAATCCGGGTCGTGACAAGTTGGTATCAGAGCTCTAGGTTACATAGGTCTCACAACTCACGGACAAGCTTAGTGGAGTCTGAGGGATTGGTACGGAGACTTCTGTATTTATCCCCAGAGGCTACCAAGTTAGGAAAAGCTTCACATCTGTTCTTTCTTGTCGTGCGGTTTGGTTTCTCAATGCGAATTGAATTTCTACTCTGTTCTTTCACAGATGGCGAGAACACGTGCTTCTTCATCTTCCGATCAGCAGTTCGAGCCCCAGGCAGCTCCCGCTAGGGGCAGAGGACGAGGCCGTGCTAGAAGCCGAGGTAGGGGCAGAGCTTAGCCCCGAGCAGCAGCACCAGTGGCAGAGCCTCAGGTTGACATTGATGAGGAGGTTCCGACCCCATCCCCAGCAATTCCGGTAGGCCCAGCTCAGGTCCCAGAGGGGTTTATTGCTACCCCAGTTCTTCAGGACGCTCTAGTCCGATTGGTGGGCCTCATGGAGAGTGTTACTCGATCGGGTTTGCTTCCTGTAGCACCAGCCGCCTCTCAAGCTGGAGGAGGGGCCCAGACGCTTGCTACTCGTACTCCGGAGCAGGGAGTTCCCCCGATTCAGACTCCAGCAGTTCAGCCAGTTGGAGCAGCTCAGCCAGGTGTGGTAGCCCAGGCCGGTGATGGGGCAGCTATGTCTGCCGATGCTTTATAGAGGTTGGATAGGTTCACCAAGATCTTTACTACTACCTTCAGCGGTGCATCTACCGAGGATTCTCAGGATTATTTGGACAGCTGCCACGAGGTTCTTCGGAACATGGGTATTGTTGAGTCCAATGGAGTGGACTTTGCTGCATTTCGCCTATCTGGATCCGCCAAGACTTGGTGGAGTGATTTCTGTTTAGCTAGACCAGCAGGGTCTCCAGCCTTGACCTGGGATCAGTTCACGCATACATTTCTGGAGAAGTTTCTCCCTGTCACACAGCGTGAGGCCTATCGGAGGCAGTTTGAGCGTCTGCATCAGGGGTCTATGTCAGTCACCCAGTACGAGACCAGGTTTATTGAGTTGGCTCGCCATGCTACTGTTATACTCCCCACTGAGAGGGAGAGGGTGAGACGATTTATTGATGGACTCATCCAGCCTATTCGTCTCCAGATGGCCAGAGAGGCGGGGAGTGATATTATATTTCAGAAGGCGGCCAATGTGGCCCGGAGGATCGAGATGGTATTGCCACAGGCGGGTGGTCATAGAGCAGACAAGAGACCCCGTCTGTCAGGCCGATTCAGTAGTGCCTCATCTGGAGGTAGAGATTCTTATGATAGGGGTCAGCCTTCTAGGCCTTTCCAGTCAGCCCTCCAGGTTTCTCAGGGTGCCCCAGGTGATCGTGGTTTCTGTGGGCATTATTCTGATCAGCAGCCATTCAGTGCACCGCCAGCTCCTATCAGTGCGCCGCCGCTTCAGAGTTTCCGTGGTGGTCATTCAGGTCGACAGGGCCAGCAGACTCAGCAGCTGAGGACTTGTTACACTTTTGGTTACACGGGTCATATTGCTAGATTTTGCCCTCGAGCACCGAGCAGTTCTCAGCACCAGGGTTCTCGTGCCATGGTTCAGGCACCAGCTGCCCCACAGCCCGCCCAGCCAGCTAGAGGTGGGGGTAGAGGTGCCAGAGGTGGAGGTAGAGGTCATAGAGGTGGAGCCGCGCAGTGGAGGCCATCTAGCAGTAGGCCGTCCTAGAGAGGTAGATCAGAGTGGTGGGGCCCAGCCCTGATGTTATGCTCTTCAGGCTAGGCCCGAGGCAGAGGCTTCAGATGCAGTCATTACAGGTACGGTTCTGGTTTGTGATAGAGATGCTTCAGTGTTGTTTGATCTGGGGTCTACGTATTCGTATGTGTCATCCTATTTTGCCCCGTATTTGATCATGCCTAGTGATGCATTGGGTATTCCTGTTTATGTGTCTACGCCGGTGGGTGATTCCATTGTGGTCGATCGAGTCCATCGCTCTTGTGTTGTGGTGTAGTTGGGGGTCTGGAACTCGTGTAGATCTGTTGCTTTTAGATATGGTCGACTTTGATATCATATTGGGGATGGGACTGGTTATCACCCTATCACGCTATCTTGGACTGCCATGCCAAGACTGTGACCTTAGCTTTTACCGGGATTGCCTCGCTTAGAGTCGGAGAGGGACTCCAGGTCATTCTACCCACACAGTGTCATATCATATGTGAAGGCTCGGCGTATGGTCGAGAAGGGGTGTTTGGCCTATTTAGCTTATGTTCGGGATTCCAGTGCTGAGGTTTCCCTCTATCTATTTTGTGCCCGTTGTTTGTGATTTCCCTGATGTTTTTCCTTCAGACCTGCCAGGTATGCCGCCCGACACGGATATTGATTTCTGCATTGATCTGGTTCCGGGCACTCAGCCCATTTCTACTCCACCATATCGTATTGGCCCCGTCGGAGTTGAAGGAGTTAAAAGAGCAGTTGCAGGATTTGCTTGAGAAGGGTTTCATTAGACCCAGTGTGTCTCCTTGGGGTGCGCCGGTGTTATTTGTCAAGAAGAAGGATGGGTTAATGAGAATGTGTATTGATTACCGGCAATTGAACAAAGTAACGGTCAAGAATAAGTATCCACTACCGATGATTGATGATTTGTTTGACCAGCTTCAGGGTGCCAGGGTATTTTCCAATATTGACTTGCGATCTGGTTACCATCAGTTGAGGATTAGGGCATCCGATGTCCCTAAGACGGCTTTTCGCACTCGGTATGGGCATTACGAGTTCTTGGTTATGTCATTTGGGTTGACAAATACCCCAGCAACTTTCATGGACTTGATGAATCGAGTATTCTGGCCTTATTTGGATTCATTCGTGATAGTGTTCATTGATGATATATTGATATACTCCCGCCAGCCAAGAAGAGCACGAGCAGCACCTCAGAGTGGTTCTTCAGACTCAGGATAGTCAGTTATATGCTAAGTTCTCGAAGTGTGAATTCTGGTTGGGTTCAGTTGCATTTTTGGGTCACGTTGTATCAGCTGAGGGTATTCAGGTGGACCAAAAGAAGATAGAGGCAGTCAAGAACTGGCCTAGACCAGCATCAGCTACAGAGATTCGGAGTTTCTTGGGTTGGCAGGCTACTTTACAGGACGGGTTTCTGGGGCATTTCATCATTGCAGCCCCGATGACCAGATTGACCCAGAAGGGTGCCTAGTTCAGATGGTCGGATGAGTGTGAGGCGAGCTTTTAGAAGCTCAAGACAGCTCTGACTACGGCACCGGTGTTCGGTTTTGCCCACAGGATCAGGGCCTTATACAGTCTATTGTGATGTTTCCCGTGTTGGGCTTGGTGCCGTGTTGATGCAGGATGGCAAGGTCATTGCCTATGCTTCGAGGCAGTTGAAGATTCATGAGAAGAACTATTCAATGCATGATTTGGAGTTGGCAGCCATAGTTCACGCATTGAAGATGTGGAGGCATTATTTGTATGGCGTGGCGTGTGAGGTGTTCACTGATCACAAGAGTCTTCAGTACTTGTTCAAGCAAAAGGAGTTGAATTTGAGGCAGAGGAGATGGTTGGAGTTGTTGAAGGATTATGATGTCACCATTTTATATCATCCGGGGAAGGCCAATGTGGTGGCCGATGCTTTGAGTAGGAAGTCAGCCAGTATGGGCAGTCTTGCTTATATTCCGGTCAGTCAGAGGTCGCTTGCTTGGGATGTTCAGACTTTGGCCAATCGATTTGTGATGCTGGATATTTCTGAGCCTAGCCGAGTATTAGCTTGCACGGTCGCTCGTTCTTCATTATTGGAGCGTATCCGTGATCGGCAGTTTGATGATCCCCATTTGTGTGTCCTTAGAGACACGGTGCAGCGAGGAGGTGCCAAGCAGGTTACCTTAGATGCGGATGGAGTTTTGAGATTGCAGGGGCGAGTTTTTGTGCCTAATGTGGATGGGCTTCGAGAGTTGATTTTAGAGGAGGCCCATAGTTCCAGGTACTCTATTCATCCGGGCGCCGTGAAGATGTATCAGGATTTGCGGCAGCATTATTGGTGGCGTAGAATGAAGAAGGATATTGTGGCATATGTGGCGCGGTGTTTGAATTGTCAGCATGTTAAGTGTGAGCATCAGAGGCCTGGTGGTTCATTTCAGAGGATTGAGCTTCCCGAGTGGAAGTGGGAGAGGATCACTATGGACTTCGTTACTGGACTTCCGTTGACCTGGAAGAAGTTCGATGCAGTTTGGGTCATTGTTGATAGGCTGACCAAGTCAGTGCATTTCATTCCTGTGGCAGTCTCCTATTCATCCGAGAGGTTAGCTGAGATCTATATCCGGGAGATTGTTTGCCTTCATGGTGTGCCGGTATCTATTATTTCGAACCGGGGTACGCAGTTTACCTCGCGCTTCTGGAGAGCAGTTCAAGCGAGAGTTGGGCACACGGGTTGAGTTGAGCACAGCATTTCATCCCAAGACGGACGGCCAGTCCGAGCGGACTATTCAGATTTTGGAGGATATGCTCCGAGCTTGTGTTATTGACTTTGGAGGTTCGTGGGATCAGTTCATGCCTTTAGCGGAGTTTGCCTACAACAACAGCTACCAGTCGAGCGTCCAGATGGCTCCTTATGAGGCTTTATATGGTAGGTGGTGTCGGTCTCCGGTTAGATGGTTTGAGCCGGGAGAGGCTCGGTTGTTGGGTACAGATTTGTTTCAGGAGGCCTTGGACAAGGTCAAGATCATTCAGGATAGGTTCGTTCAGCTCAGTCTAGGCAAAAGAGCTATGCAGATCGTAAGGTTCGAGATGTATCTTTCATGGTTGGTGAGCGGGTATTGCTTCGAGTGTCGCCTATGAAGGGCGTAATGAGATTTGGGAAGAAGGGCAAGCTTAGCCCTAGGTTCATTGGTCCGTTTGAGATTCTTGATCGAGTGGGAGAGGTGGCTTACAGACTTGCATTGCCGCCTAGCTTATCAGCAGTGGATTCAGTTTTTCATGTATCCATGCTTCGGAGGTATCACGACGATCCAGCTCACGTGTTAGATTTCAGCACTGTCCAGTTGGACAAGGACTTGTCTTATGAGGAGGAGCCGGTGGCTATTCTAGACCGGCAGGTTCGTCAGTTGAGATCCAAGAGTTTTCCTTCTGTTCGTGTTCAGTGGAGAGGACAGCCTCCTGAGGCATCGACCTGGGAGTCCGAGTCTGATATGCGGAGTCGATATCCTCATCTTTTTCCCGACTCAGGTACTTCTTTCTTTTGTCCGTTCGAGGACGTACGGTTGTTTTAGAGATGGAGAATGTGAAGACCCAAAGGGTCATCACCTGTTTTCCTATTTATTCCGTGCTTCTGAGGCCTTGAAAACCTCATTTAGGGTTGCCTCGATTTGCATGCGTAGTCCGGGCGCGTAGCCGGAAAGCTTAAATATGAATTCTGTGAGAAAAATGCTAATTTTTGATATTAAATTGATTAAATTTGACTTTGGTCAACATTTTGGGCAAACAGACCCGGACCCGTGATTTGACGGTCACGGAGGGTCCGTAGGAAAATATGGGACTTGGGCGTATGCCCGGAATCGAATTCCGAGGTCCCAAGCCCGAGAAATGAATTTTTGTGTGAAATTGTTTTATGGAAATAATTAAGGAAATTGGAAATGAATGTTGATTAAAAGACTAGGGTAACGGGCCCGTATTTTGGTTCCGGCGCCCGGTACAAGTCTTATATATGGTTTAAGCGCTTTCTGTAAAGTTTGGTTGAAAACGGACGTCGTTTGACGTGTTCTAGACAAAAAACTCTAAATTTGAAAGTTTATAAAGTTTGAAGAAAAACTAGTGATCTTGAGGTTTGATTCATTGTTTTTGATGTTATTTTGGCAATTTGATCACACAGTTGAGTTCGTAGAATGTTGTTGAGTTAGTGTATGTGTTTGGTTAGGAGCCCCGAGGGCTCGGGAGTGTTTCGGAGGTGTTTCGGGGTGGTTTCAAACTTAGGAAAGTTGCAGAAATTCATCAACTGTTGCAGACCCAGTTCCTTCTTCGCGTTCGCGAAGCTCTGACTTTTCCCTTCATCGTGTTCGCATTGATTCTCTCGCGTTCGCATAGTTTGTAGGGCTCCTTCACCGCATTCGCGTAAGGGTCCACGCGTTCGCATAAACCAAGTATTGGCCCCCCCCCCCCAACTTTTCCTCTTCGCGTTCGCACTCCTCTCATCGCGAGCGCGATGGTCTGATAAGTTGCCCTTCGCAAACGCGATCCCCTTTCCGCGAACGCGAAGGGCAATTTTGCCCAGTTATATTTTAATTTCCAGAACAATGCAGTTACGGGAATTCCAAAAAAAACACACGAGCTCCTTCTTCTCCAAGGTCTTTAGGCATCCATTGAAGCTCCCTTTCACCAAAACTTCTTGGGTTAGTAAATCTTAACTCGTTTTCTTCATTTTCCATCAATATTTGTTGAATTCCTAAGCCTAAAACATGTAATTTAGGGTAGAAATTGGGGAAAATGGGTAGAGTTAGGGCTTTTACTTTTTCTTGATTTAGACCTCGTTTTGGGGTCGAATTTGAGAACAAATTATATATTCGGGCTCGTGGGTGAATGGGGGATTTGATTTTGGTCCGAACCTTGTGTTTTGACCAAGCGGGCCCGAGGCGATTTTGGGATTTTTGGAAAGAAAGCTTGGAAATCTATAATCAGACATTGGGTTTGATTTGTTTAGCATACAGATATTATGAAGTCATTATTGTATAGATTTGATTGAGTTGGAGCCGAATTCGAGAGGGAAAGCGGTTGTTGTGGATTGATTTGGCCGTGGAAGTTGAGGTAAGTGTTTGGTTTAACCCTAGCTTGAGGGAATAGGAGTTGAGTCTTATTTGATACTTGCTAATTGTCGAGTACGATGCATAGGCATGGTGACGAGTATCTATACATTGGTGTCTAGCATGACCGTGAGTCCTTATTTGGCGAATAGTTTGGTTGTTGATATGCCTTCCATGCTTAATTGATGACTTCTATATGTTGTAAAGACCTTGTGAAAGAAATTGTGATCTTGAAACTTCGTGGAGCATTGACTCGGGTTGAAATACAAATTGTGAAGGTATATGAGATAAGTAACTCTTTGGAGCATTGGCTCAAGTGATACTGTGAACTATGAGATGAAAGTGAAAGAAAGAAAAGAGTTAATGATTTATTCCCTTGACGGGACTTCTTTTCTTGTTCTATTATTTCCTTGCCCTTGTTTGTTATATTTGTTTGGGTGAGAAAGAGTGTTAAAGCACGAAGGGTGATGCCATGCATTGTTTGTTCTTGTGAGGAAAGAGTGTAAAGAACGAAGGGTGATGCCGTGCCGCACGATGTGCCATTCCGTGCCTATTCTATTGACTATATGTGTGAAATGAGAGTAAAAGCACGAAGGGTGATGCCGTGCACGTTTGTTTATATTATTGCTTGGTGAGGATGAGAGCAAAAGCACGAAGGGTGATGATGTGCACGTTTGTTTATATTATTGCTTGGTGAGGATGAGAGTAAAAGCACTAAGGGTGATGCCGTGCATTTGTTGATCTCTGTTCTTTATTGTTGTATGAGTTGTGCTTTTCCTTCGTGTTAGTCAATTTATATTTGAAACTGTTATCTCCCCACAGCATGCTTCCCCTCCCATGTTGTTTTACTTGCCTTGTATTTCGATTCCGCTATATATATAAAATTGCACAGGTTTATGTGGTAGTCCAGTCTAGCCTCGTCACTACTTGGCTGGGGTTAGGCTAGACACTTACCAGCACATGGGGTCGGTTGTGCTGATACTACACTCTATGCTATTTTGCACAGATCCAGGTTTCAGACAGCAGCAGCAGTAGTGTGGGAGCAGGCCTTTAGTCCAGCGAGACATCGAGGTAGCCCTGCAGGCGTCCGCAGGCCCGGCGTCTCCTCTATCCTTTATTTTAGTCTGTTATCTCATTGTATTCGAGACAAACAGTTTATGTTCTCTTTCAGACGATTGTATTTAGTATTCTTAGTAGTTCGTGAGTATTGTGACACCAGTCTTGGGTAGAGGCTTATGTTGAATTTTCCGCATTTCTGTGCAGTTTTCTATAATTTAAGACTTCCCTTATTATTTAATTTCGTTTCTTTTATATTATTGCTGATAATTGCTAAAAGAGGTAAATTGGTTAATGGTAAATGTAATTAAGGGTTGGCTTGCCTAGCTCTCCTTAGTAGGCGTCATCATGACTCCCGAGGGTGGGAAATCCGGGTCGTGACATAAAAGGGCTACTACTCTCTTATTTCAATTCATCTCAGTTGGGTCTCAATTTCAGGTAAGCTTTTCCCTTGATTTTTGCTTTCATATTTTTCACTTCTTCTTTTAATGAAAAGTCCTATGTGAAAACTCAATGGCAACCCAAAGCCAGGTATATTGCTTTTATACTGGTTTACCACCGTCTACCCTTTCGATAGAGATTGAATGTATGCTAGAGCTTTCTGATGTAACGGAGCCGCATCTTCTTTTGTTTAATCTCAGAAAAAATCTTCCATTGAGATCGAGTTTGTAAATCATTTACTTGTTAAATATTTTCGTTCATTCTTTGAAAATATATAGTTAAGAGATATATAAAGTTTCTAATTATTTTCTTTTATCTGTCTACGCTTTTTATTCCTTTGTTTACCTGGCAGTTTTTTTGCAAGAACTGCAGATAATACTAAAATGTTGACAAAGAAGTTTAATCGAGGGATGGATTGGAGTTTCATAAGATCATGAGCTTAGACAGTGTTACCTTTTCCTTACTCTCAAATTGTCATGGCTTAATCTGTTTTGCTCTCGATTTTTTTTAATCAATCGTTTGTTACTAAAAAAGTTGTTTTAGTGCGCTTCTATATATATATATATGGTGCCTGCTATATTATTAAAAACTAATCTTGTTTTTACATTTATAAGGCCTCATCTTTTCTCTAATTGAGTTAATTTCCGTTGACTATGGCACTGGATCCTCTTGATATGAATCATATTAACTGAAGCATTGACAACTTTCTTTACTCCTTTTATAGCTGCTGTCTCAACATTCATGTACATTATGACCAAGAATATTAGAAATCCTCTGTTTTATCTTTTTGTTCTCTTTCACCTTATGTTTTTGTGTATCTTGCGGCCTGGTACTGTTAAAGCCATTGCTTTGATTATTTTCTTTTCCCCTTTTCTCTTGTTTTTACTATGTTCTTCTGGGTAAAACACAAAGTGTACTAAAAATTTGTTGACACAAATAATTTAGTTTTATTCTTGTGAATTTTGTTAATATAGTCAATATGTTTATTTTAGAATTTTTCTTCTTAACACGTTATCTAATTTAACTTTAAGGTACAACAAAGAAATATTAATAATTTTTGATAGGATGATCAATGACAATAATTTGAAAACTTTTGTATATAAAAAATTAATGCATGATGCTCGTGAAGCAAATTACTTGCTGCACTTATCCCTAATAAGAACATGACAAGTTCATTGTGTTTGAAAGGAACAAGTTGCTTTTACTGTTAATGAGTATAAAATATTCTATCTATGTAAATGATTAAGTAATACTGAGTCTAAATATCATCTCTAAAACAAGATTTTTAAATTCTCTACTGATTGATTAATTCTAATTGCACTGGAAGTTAATAAAGATGCACTTAACTGTATGTTGTTAAGAACTATTTTAGAAACTTATTAAAGTATATCATAGTTATTTGTTGCTGTAAAAAGTAGGAGTATGTTGTAATTTTGGGTTATTGAGTCATCTTAATGTATATGTTACTGGTATTATTGATTTATGTTGTTTAACCTCCTATGTCTTACCTTTGGACGCGCTAATGCATTAAAAGATTACTAACGCGTTTAATAATTCTCATTTTGGTCCATTTAAAGCTTTTACATCTATGAAATAAATTTTTTTAATCTAAATCTTCTTATGCAAGCAACATATTCTTAAATTGTTGGATTCGATGATGTTGTTGTATGCAAGAGTTATAGGACCAGAAGAAACCTTGTAGATTGTGGTTGAAGAGCTATTGCTTGTGGTCTTACTGTTTGAGAATTGAATCTTGATTTAGTGTCTCGATTATAATGCTATTCGGTATATTGAATTTGTTTTCGGGTATATGTAAGTAGACGGCTTTAGATTTTGCGCTCTCAGTTGTTCTATTGAGGGTTAGAGCACACATATAATCAACCGGGGTTGGAAAGTGACTGTCAATAAGCATGAGAAGGCTCGGAAACTTGCTCTGCAACCTTAGCTAGAAGTAGTGCATTATCCGAAATCTTTTTCATATCTTTCATCTTTAAGTAGCATTAAAGTTTTTATATCTATTCAGCAATCTTGCTAGATTGCTGTAGTTATATGACATCCATTTCTCTTAATAAAGAAAGTCTTTTTGAATTATTTTAGTAGATTATTTTATTCTTCAAGAGTGCGAACTATCATGAAACTGATTATTTCTTCGACTGTAACACATGCTTCAAAAGCTAAAGCTGTCAATCTTTCTTCTATTGGTGAGTGTTCCATTGCAAGATATCACACCTATGTCATATGAATGAAAATATTTATAAAATATTTGCATGAGTTGAAATATCTCAGAGCTGACATCTTTTTACAATAGCAACTTCTTGTTGAAGGTTGGACGTAGTAGATGGCAAATAATACATCTTGAAGTGCAATAGATGTGCATGCCGTTGTATCTTTAGCAAAACAACTTTAGGTTGTCTGGAAGGGGGGGGGGGGGGGGAAGGAATATTAGGAAAACAATCTGAAGAATCAATTAATGCATCTTCTTTGGGTAGCATAGATTGTAGACTCTCGATTTAGCTCAGGGAGTTAAGACAGAAAACGCCAAAGATATTATTCATCTTTACAAAATTATCATTGGGTTATATTAGTTATGTTTTCTTTTGCTTTGTGTTTGTTGCTATCGTTTTTCCAAAATGACTATAATTTTGAAGTTATTGTACAGAAGATATTTGATTCTTGTCATTTTTTTTACATTGTCAAAGATTGAAATTTGATTTTATTCACATAATAAGCAGGGATATCTAAGTTGAAGCGTTGGGCCTGTGCTAGTATATATATAGGAATTTTTACCTCCTATAGCAAATGTTGATACCTTATATTTATTTTAAATAAATATCCTTTAAAAAATTATATTCCATAGCTACCTTTTGATTTTTATAGGTCAACTATCTATTTATGGTTACCTCCTACCCTTAAGCCATAAAATACTCTTTGTATTATTTTTCTCTCTCATTCTATATTTTGTTTTTCCACGTCTCTTTCTTTGTGGTATTATTCTATAGTTATGGCTCTAAGTAATCTATCCACATTGATTGGTTTTGATAGAGTAGGCAGTCGACCAAATATTGGATGTTTTCCAGGCATTCAAGTCCAGTTGATTCTACAGAATTCGGCGATGCATCACTATGGTGGTTATTCTCTTCCTTAGATTCATTACCTTTCGCTAGCCTATGTCTGCCTTTTGATTGGGTAAGGAGTCGTCTTCTATCCACTGACCTCTGTAATTCTGCATCGGCTTTTGAGAGTTTCGAATCAGAATCGCGGCCCTCTCGACGAGACGACATTAGGGTTGTTCTTGAACAAAGACTATGGAGTTTGGGGCTGAGCAACTTGAAGATTCTGTTACCTTTTTTTAAGTGTATTTCAATGTATCTTGCTGTATTTTCATGTATTTCGTTGTATTCATTATCTTTTTTTTTTATTGTATTTCAGTGTATCTCGGTTGTATTTCATATATTTCATTGTATTCACTATCTCGCTATATTCCATTAATGTATTCATATATTTTTTTAATTAATATAATTTATGTATTCAAATGTATTATATAATTTCTCTGAAGATTGCTATGTTTTTGGGGTGTTTTTCGGTTGAGAATCTTTTTTATAACTGGAAATACGAAATTTGTGTGTTATAATTGAGTTTGTTGAGTTATATTAGGAGTCTATTATGTTAATTGATTCACTTTCCGTTTAAAAACAGTGTAATCCCCTGTTTCACGCCGCGAATACAGTCGAATACAATAATCTGTCCAGTTGTAATCCCATGTTTCACGCCATGAATACAGTCGAATACACTCGAATACAACAACTGATTAGCTGGACTTCCCTGATTCACGCCTATTTTTGCTACTGTATTCATGAATACAGTAGCTTAAATACATCTAATATATCTTATAACAACAGAAAACGTATCTATAATCCGATATAGTAAATAGTATCTATAAATAGCTAATTACCACTAAAAGATAGTGCTTTATGAATTCGACCTGATTAGTTTGAAATAATTGTTTGAGGAAAAAAGGTACACTGGTGCGCTAATCGAAAGGGAGATGTCTTCTCAAGAAGAAAGATCCAATCATTCATTTGTTATAATTAAATCATACCATTAAAGGTAGTGCCAAACAAGACCAAATGATAAGGTAAAGTGGCCACTTTCTCTTCGTTCCATCATTAATTATGTTGAATATTGTAACTAGGACCATTATTTAAAAGAATGGTAAGGCTCCATATACTTAGGGTTAGCACACCAAATTAGTTTCTGTTCAAGTTTTCTAAATTAAAATTATTAGATATTTATATAAAACATAAGAAGAACTATAAATCATAATAATTTATAGTTCATTTGAAAATTTGTGACAAAATCATAGTTGAAAATACTGTTCACATTTCAAGGTAATAATAGTGTTACGGTATAAATCAAAAATAGAGGGAACCATTTGCAAATTTTTTTTTATTTGTATTTATAATTTTATCCAACATAAAATGTATTTATCAAAGATAAAAAGATAAACAACATTTCAGTTTTGATTAGTTCGTTACTTATTCCTTTGGCCTTGAATATATTGTTTGACAAAAAAATGTAGATCTTGGTTCAACCAATTAGATTTATATAAAGAGAAGTTAATCTTAGTTAAAAATAATATCCTAAAGATAAAGCTATATATCGGTGTCTTGACAAATAACTAGTATATTTTTCCGGATAACAGTGAGTTTAAGCAATAATAACAGTATTCAATGTAGGGCTGCTTATCGGGCAGATTGGGCGGTTATTTACTCTTAACGGTTTGGCTTATCGGTTATCGGCTTTTAGATGTATTAATTCGCTAGCCATCCGATAAGATATCGGGCGGATTGATATCGGTTTAGCTCTTATCGGGCGGTTATCGGGCGGCTTATTGGCCTAATCCAATCTATATTGCACATGACACAATTTACCAAATTTAGCGAGGGTCCAAAATTTGCTTCGCAGTGTTCTCAAATGTATGCTGATGTTGGCCAAAGAATGGGATTTCTTGCTCTTGTTTTATAACTGCTCCAATTTTCTTTAGATGTCGCTCTAATTTCTAAACAATCCAAGAACACCTGCCGAAATGTGTATGGACTGACGTTTTTTTACATGCAAGCAAACCTGCAGATGTATGTGTTAAACCCAATTTAACAGCAGATTCTACTCGTTAAACTATCTCTTCTTAGTTAAGTTTTGGTACTTTCACTGCACCTACTGGAGGTGGTAAGAATACGTGAAGCAATCAAGTAAATTGTTTTTGGTTTGATAGGATTGAAAAGAATGCGTGAAGCAAGCAATTAAAATTTGTCTAATAGTAAATTAGTAATAGAGAATAGAGATAGAGTACTGGAAGTGGAAGAAGGGTTTTTGATTATTTAATATATATATATATATGGATAAAAATAAATTTTATATGTATATATATATTTTCTTAACGGATTATCCGTTAAGAAAATTGAATAATCTGCCCCCAAACCGTTACGCCGTTAATAAAAAAATTTCAATCCGTTCCCCGTCCGTTAAACCGTTAACCCGATGCCAATAAGCCATTAAGCTTCGGTTTCGGTTCGGTTTTCGATTACGGTTCGGTTTTGAACACCCCCAATTCAATGATCCAAAAAGGTGGAATATGGCATTAAATAGTAATAAACAGTAATAAATGGCATTTAAGTAAATATATCGTATGGATCACCCGAAAAGGGATGAGATCAGTGGATATTCTCTCTGACGACAATAAATGATTGATGTATTTGAATATTTAGGTTGTTCTTGGATCCAATGGAAATGCTAGACAAGAACCTCAGTGAAAAGGTTGTTTTTGTATGCTTGCAATAAGACTAGATTCTCTCTATAAAGTCATTGTGTTTTTTTACAAAATGAATATCTCATGTCCCCTATCATTGTGTCTCTTTCTATTTATAGGGAACATGTTCCTAGAAACCCTAATAGTACATATGCAGAGAATATCTACTAAATATTTTCTTTTATGTCTTATTTTAGAACTAGCCGTTATAACTCTGCCTAAGATGCTCGACCCTGACCTCGACCTTGAACTACTGACTCTTCGACTGCACTCGTCATCGCTTCAAGGCTACTTCGACCTGAGGCTGATCTTTGTGGAGACCTTACTGATAGTACGTGGCGGTCGATGAAGGCTATAATGGCATTGACGTGGATCGCCTATATCAAAGATATTTTTTGGCCCATACATATATATCCTATCAAGATCTACATTTTATCTTCACACTGCACCAAATATGCTCAATCAAAGCTTTTAGAATAATTCAGTTTCAGCAAGATCACCATTTTTATTTTCGAATAATAAAATCGTATCGTGAGATATTAGTACTATATATTAAGGTTGCTAGCCTTTCTTCTTTTATTGGAACAACATCATATATGAAGCATGCCAGCTGGTTGAAGTTCATGTCAACCGTTGAACATTCAGAAGTTGATGTTGATACAAGGGTTTCGAATTCTCATAATTGGTCTATGATTCCTATAGAAAATGACTTTGTATATAACTTCAGAAATATCTATATATCATAATCAATGGATAAAGGTATAACCATATATACGTGTAAAGTTTATTAATATCGATATATTATAATTATTGTTTGACCAAAAAAGTATTAAGCCTTTTTTGTTAAACCAATTTAATGAATAAACAAGGGGTGAATCCAAGTTAAAAGTAATAAATTCCAGATCCGAAATCAAACAACTTAGGTGATATGGGATCGTATTCAAATCAATAAATGCCAATTTAATGCTCAATGACTAGGAATGAATAAGAGAATGTAAACATGTAATAAATGTGATAAATGACATTTAATGTAATAAGAAGTAGTATATCACCCCAAATGTTGGGTGAGGTGGATGATTCCTTCCCTCTGAGGTAACGTGTGACAGCGGACAATGGAAGTGAACTATGCGATCTTGGATCTTGTGAACTAAAGAGGAATGTTGTGTGATGGAATTGAACAAAAGAGACAAGACAAGCTTTTTGTATATTCTTGATAATCAACTCTTTACAAGATGTTCCTTTATGAAAGTTCCGAATCCCCTTTTTTAAGCCTCTTTCTTCCTATTTATAAGGGATATCCCTAGAAAACCCCAAAAAAGTACAATATGAGGGAATATTCAATAGAATATTCCTATTCATAACCCTAGGAATATTCTAACATCTGCAACCATTTTCTCTCTACTCGACCTTGGCACTGGTCTCTACCTTTGAGCGACTCCTCGCCAATGACCCATGCTTGGTTTCGACTTCGGCCTCAGCTCGTCCGTCTGCGTTCGCTAAACTAGACCTAATTTTGACCCATATAGTTAGTCCCTCTGCTTATTGAGGTCGTCCTTGATGAGCGAATTTTGCTTGTATCTATTCAAAATATATCCCGCTATGGTGAATGAGCTGAATTGGGCGAGGTCGCGTGGATGACGGGTGGGGTCAAAGGTTGTGGTTGGCATGGCTAACATAGGATGACGCCATGACCATGCGCATCATCATTACGCATCTTCCCGACGCAATGCGTCATTTCCAGTGCCTCTGTTGCTTCGGTCTTAGTGTCAATGATAGTTTATTGCATCGATCTGGGCGCCACAATACCTTATAAATAGGGGAAAGGAGATTCAAAAAAGGAGACTTTTCGAACTTCATACTCTTTTGTTTCTTCTCTAACCCTTGTTTCTGATTTACTTCTGCTTTTTAGTTCCAGCTTTTTTGTTGATCAAACATTTTCCCGTTGATACCCTTCTTCTGATTCTACAGTATACACGTCTCTTGCAGAAATGACAAACTCCTCTCGTACTTATGATATAGTTTCCGATGCCACCCCTTTATCGGTAGCTATGCCTTCCGGTGGTGGCGGACTCACGGTTGCGAAAGACAAAAGTTTTCCCACCGTGGGGGAGATAGTTCCTCGGAACCTGTCAGTCAGAAACGACTTTTATAAAGAATCTGCCCCTGCTTCTGAGCAGGTACTATCGGTCATGGGGTCGAAACAAATATCTAACCTGCGGTCTAAATTCCGTATTCCTGCTCACGCCGATATCGTTTCGGCGGGGAATGACTCTATACAAGTTCACCAACCTGGGTATTGCGCTTTCTACCAATACCCATTTTTGGTGGGTTACTCTCTTCCTCTTCCCCCTCTAGCTCAGGAATTCTGCCACTTTTATGGCGCCTGCCCGACACAGCTCTCCCCTTACCTATCTAAAGCCTTTTTTATGCTGGCGAAGTTCGCAAAGTTGTCCGGTTGCGAAGTCTCCATTCGTCGTTTGTTGCACCTCTTCTCGCTCAGTTTCTACAGAGGCACACTGATTCATCTCCGCCATCGTGGGACGAAGGGATTGTTGACGGGGATGGATGATAAGGCGAACTGCCGGTTCTGGTGCAATTACTTCTTCGTTAGGACCAAGCACGTAGTGGCGAACCCAGCCGGGTTCCCTGAGCAATGGAACTTCAATCGAAGGGCCTTTTACCGTTTGCCATGTATTTTGTTTATCTCTCCTCTTTTTGTTTCTGACTTGCTTATGTCTTTCTACTTTCAGCTAGTAAGCATCCACCTTCCTTGGTTCTTGATATCGAGGACTGGATGAGCTTACCTCACACCGCGGGGATTCGTGACTGGATGTTCTTAAACAAGCGGTTCGGTCTCAAGCCTTTGACTAGTGAGTCTGATTCTCACTTCTATAACCCTTTCGCTTTCGTTATTGTTTACCACTGTCTTGTCGTCGTTCTTTGTTGAACATGATTTTCTTTTTGCGCCAGGTCGGCGAGCTTCCAAGAAGGTGAAGGCTCCGATACTTGAATTCCGCCAGGCAGTCGCTTCGGCTGGGATGCAATTCGTACTAGCTGAGTCTGTACGAGAGAGTCAAACTCTAGCCCCGTCATTGGGTGGTTCCATCCCACAGGTAAGCGTTAAGTCGACTGAGACCTCCAAATACCGCGTCTTACACCTAATTGACGAGTCGTCTCATGACGAAGAGGAGGCAATGCTGAGGAAAAGGCAGAAGGTAGAGACCGGAAACGTCGGTGCTGCTAATACCGAGTCAGAAAGGCCCATCGTTTTGGATGCGGAGGTGGCGCCCTTACCAGGCATTGAGGCTGCTCCCACGCCGGCTATCGTCATGGAGGAAAGGCTGTCAGAGGTCGAAGGGGCCGATGACAGAGGGGCACCTGCACAGATAGCGAGGTTGGCTCATCATCAGCAAATGGAAGGGATAAAACCGTCGTAGAAGATGATGGGTCGGGCTCTGATGTCGACCCTGAAGAGGTGCGGTCTTTTGAGGAGAGGTTCACCCAAGTGGTGATAAGGACGGAGGGGCCTGATCGGCAAATAGTCATCCCCGTAGATTATGATCTTTTGGCCAACTCGGAACGGGCGGTGCCGGCCTTCGCTCCTCTGTGCGCAGATTCTGAGAACAGGACATTGCTGACACTGAAGGATGTGGATCTGTCATTGGGTATATCCGGCATGGCCTTGCGAGTAAGTTTGCTTTTCTCATGTTAGGTTAGTCATTTCATATGTGTAACTTACTTCCGCTGGCGTGTCTTCTTTTGCATGTCAGACCCTTATCATAGAGATTGAGCGCGATAGGAGGGAGGAATGGATGACGACCCTCTTTAAGAAGATGGTATCCAAGTATAGAGAGTACCGTTCTAAGCACCGAACGCTAGTCGACTTACTTAGTCAGGACGGCCAGTTTCAGTCGCTTTACGATGGGCTTAAGCAGAAAGATGAAGAGATGAGGGAGAAAGACGAGGAGCTTATAAGGGCCATCGGCAGATGTAGCGTGCTTGAGAGGGCGCTGAAGGCTAAGGAGGATGAGTTCGAGGTGAGCAAGGAGGTGATGGCCGAGAATACTGACCTTCAGGCGCAGGTGGCATCTTTAAAGGTCGAGCTCGAGCAGAGCGAGAGAAGGGCCATTAAGTTGAGGGATGAGTTGAGTACTAGGGTCGAAGAGTTGGGTCGGGATGAGAAGGTCAGAATGGTCGCTGTGGCAGAGGCGGCAACCCTAGAGAGCGCCCTTCGTGTTTTTAGGTCTAAGCGGGCCACTGAGGCGGAAACTTCGGCGCTTAAGTAGGCGAGGTTTGAGGAGCGGATTGAGGGTTTGGAGGCGGAGCTGTCTGAGCTGAACGAGCAAATTGTCTCCCTAAGAGCCGAGAAGGCGCAACAGCAGGCCCAGCCGTCTACATCTCATACTTCTGCCGACCCCAGTATGTCACGGGAGTTGTATGAAATGTGGGTTCATGCTGAGGCCCAACTTGACGTATACAGGTCTCTGAAGGCGGCTGGGAAGATTTCTGAGGTGGAATTTGAGGATGTTCGTGTCCAGGCATGTACAGCTCGTGACGCCTGTGGTTATAATCCTAGCACGCTCGACGGGGAAGATGATGGATATGCCTTAGATAGGCTTGCCTCCGACCCTTGGTACGACGATGAGTATGCTGGTGATGTCGGCGATGGAGGGAACGATGCGGCATGAAGTCTTTGTACTTGGTTTTGTTGTTGTTTTTTGTGTTTTGTTGTTCTCTTTTTATGGGGGCATCTTTCACGCCCTTTGTAAAATGTATTGGAATGGAATGATTGAAATGGAACAATTGTCTTTTGTTGTGTATTTTTGACTCTTTTTTCCTTTTTCTTTCCCGTATGTTTTTTGTGAGAAAGTCCCTTACTTTTGATCAATCAAGTGTAAGTTATTTTGACCGAGGTCAGATGTAGATCGATTCGAACGAGGTCGAATGTCTGTTTATTCGAGCGAGGTCGAATTTAGATCGATTCGAACGAGGTCGAATGTAGATCAATTCGAACAAGGTCGAACATCTGTTAATTCGAGCGACGTCGAATGTAGACTTAGAAATAACTCGAGTGAGATCGAATGTATATTGATTCGAACAAGGTCGAATGTCTGTTAATTCGAGCGAGGTCGAATGTAGACTTAGAAAATAATTCGAGTGAGATCGAATGTATATTGATTCTAATGGGGTCGAATGCCTTGTTAATTCGAGCGAGGTCGAATGTAGACTTTAGAAAATAATTTGAGTGAGATCGAATGTATATTGATTCGAACGAGATCGAATGTCTGTTAATTCGAGCGAGGTCGAATGTAGACTTAGAAAATAGTTCGAGTGAGATCGAATGTATATTTCCTTTGCGCTGGCGTAATTGTGTAAACTTGGTGTAGTTGTGTAAGAATGTCATTGCTTTGTTTATTCATTGGAGAATATTACATATTTCTTTTCGGTCCGTACATACATTCGAGGAGTCCCAGTCTATCTAGTCCCTTCATTGCTCGACCTAGAGGAGTAGTCGATAAGCGGGGCCATGAACTTAATACCTAAACTCCGAGACACCCCCTTTGTCACCTCATTAAAAATCTCCCCGAGAAAACCCAATTGGGACAAAACTCGGGTGAGGGAAAAAGAATACGACTTGGAGGACGCCCCTCTTCAGAAGTTGAAGTATTTGAGGTGGGCGATGTTCCAATTGTTTGGTAGTAATTTTCCCTGCATTGTTTCTAGTTGGAATGATCCTTCACTTGCTGCTACTGTGATTTTGTATGGTCCGTCCCAATTGGTTCCCTGTTTGCCTTCCCGTGGGTCTTTGCTTGCTTGTGTTTTGGCTTTGAGTACATAGTCCCCTAGCTTGAGTGGTCTGACTTTGGCTTTCTGTTGTAGTACTGTTCTGCTTGCTGTTTTTGAGCTATCATTCTTACATAGGCCATGTCTCTTCGCTTATCTATTTCGTCGAGGTCTTGCTTTCTGCTTTCATCGTTATTTGGTCCGCTCTCGTTGGAGTATCTCAAACTTGGTTCCCCGACTTCGACTGTATCACCGCGTCAGTCCCATAGACTAATGAATATGGCATTTCTCCCGTGCTTGTTTTTGGCGTGGTGCGGTATGCCCATAGCACTTTCGGTAACAATTCCGGCCACAGTCCCTTGGCGTCCTTATGTTTTTTCTTCATGATGTTTAGTATTGTTTTGTTGGAGGAATTCATCTGACCGTTGCCTGCGGGATGATATGGCGTGGAGAGTATTTGCTTGATGTGCCAATTCTCGAAGAATTCGGCAGTCTTTTTCTCGGTGAATTGGGGTCCGTTGTCACAACTGATTTCTTTGGGGATGCCGAAGCGGCATATGATGTTCCTCCATATGAATGTGATAACTTCCTGTTCACATATTTGGGCGAATGCACCTGCTTCTACCCCACTTGGAGAAATAGTTAGTTAAAACCAAAAGAAATCGTATATTACCTCGTCCTCTCGGAAGGGGTCCGACGATGTCCATCCCCCATTTGATGAATGGCCAAGGCGATGTGACAGAGTGAGATGCTCGCCCGCCTGGTGGATCATTGGAGTGTATTTTTGGCATTGTTCACACTTTCTAACGAAGTCAGCAGCTTCCTTTTTCATGGTGGGCCAGTAATAGCCTACCCATATGAGGCATCTAACGAGGGATCGATTACCGGTATGAGCTCCACAGTGGGCTTCCTGTACTTCTTCGAGGACGCGCCTAGTTTGATTCGGTCCTAGATACTTCGCCAAGGGACCGCCGAACGTTCTTTTGTACAGCTCATGGTTGATGATGCTGTATCGGGCCGCCTGCATTCGAAGCTTGTTGGCTTCCTTTTTGTCGGGTGGGAGCACTCCGTCCTGCAAATATGACATAATACGGTTGCGCCAGTCCCAAGTCAAGTTTATAATGCATGGATTTGGTCTATCAATGAACGGAGGAGGATGACCACGTTTTCTTTTCCACTTATGTTCTTAGTGGCCACCGCTAATTTGGCAAGGCCGTCTGCTTCGATGTTTTGTGCTCGGGGTATTTGGTCGAGTTGGCACTCGTCAGACTTGAGCAGTAACTTATGGACTTTCGCCTGATTTTTTTGTAGCCTTTGTTCTTTGATTTGGAAAGTCCATGTGACTTGGTTGACGATGAGTTGTGAGTCACATCGGAGGATGACTCGCCGTGCTCCATGCTTGAGAGCCAATTTCAGTCCTGCAATTACGGCCTCATACTCGGCCTCATTGTTAGTCATGTCGCGACACCGTATGGACTGGCGGATGACTTTGCCAGTTGGGACCTCGAGCACGAGTCCCAGTCCGGATCCTGCCATGTTGGAGGCACCATTGGTGTATAGGACCCACAGGTCGGGTATCACGGAGGAGGTACGGGCGGCTTCTTGCTCGACCTTAGGCAGTATTTTGGCGCTGAAGTCAGCGACGAAGTCGGCAAGTACTTGCGACTTTATCACTGTTCGTGGCTGATATGTTATATCATGTTCGCTTTATTTGATGGCCTACTTGGCCGATCTACCTGACAGCTCGGGTTTATGTAAGATGATTCTTAGGGGGAAGGTCGTGACCATCGAGATGGGGTGGCATTGAAAATAGGGTCTCAGCTTTCGTGAAGCTACGACTAATGTCAAAGCTAGTTTTTTGAGGTGAGGATACCTCGCTCGGCATCAACCAGAGTTTTGCTCATGTAATAGATTGGAGATGGCGTACCTTTGTTTTTGCGGACCAGGACTGCGTTTACTGCTACGTCGGATACGACCAGGTAGATTAAGAGGTGTTCGCCTGGTTCTGCCTTGGCGAGTAATGGGGGCGAGGATAGTATGCCTTTAGCTCTCTTAGGGCATTGACGCATTCGGAATTCCACTGGAGTCCGTTGTCATTTTTGAGTACGTTGAAAATTTGTGGCATCTGTCGGAGGATCGTGAGATGAACCTCGACAAGGCGGCTATACGGCCGGTCAGCTTCTGCACTTGTTTCTTGCTGGTCAAAATTTCAGGAATTCCCTCTATTGCCTTGATCTGGTCGGGGTTGACCTTGATGCCTCTCTGCGACACCAAAAAACTGAGGAACTTCCCCGAGGTCATGCCGAAAGCACACTTTTCGGGGTTCAACTTCATGCCATATGTCTAAGTATGTCGAAGTCTTCCCTCAGGTGGTCGATATGGTCCTCTTTTCTTTTTGATTTGACTAACATGTCCTCTATATAGGCTTCCATCATTCTGGTGAGTTGCTCTTTGAACATCTTGGTGACCATCCTCTGATAAGTCGCCCCTGCATTTTTCAACCCGAACGGCATTACTCTGTAGCAGTACGTCCCTTGATGGGTGATAAAGGTGGTTTTTTCTTGGTCCTCCTCCTCCATTACGATCTGGTTGTAGCTTGAGTAGGCGTCCAAGAAGCTTAATAACTTGTACCCCGTTGTTGCGTCGATGAGCTGATCGTTGTGAGGCAACGGGAAGGAGTCTTTCGGGCAGGCTTTGTTTAGGTCCGTTAAATCTATGCACATGCGCCATTTTCCGTTTTTCTTTTTCACCATGACCACGTTAGCGACCCATTGGGGGTACTTTGACTCTCGAATGGAACCATTGGGGAGTAATTTTTCTACCTCTTCATGGATGGCCTCGTTGATTGCGGCATTAAACTTTCTCCTGATTTGTCGTACTGGCGGGTAGAGTGGATCAACATTCATCTTGTGTGTTGCAATGTCTTTCGGGATACCTGGAATATCTGCATAAGAGAAAGCAAACAGATCGGCGTTGTCAGTTAAAAATATATGGAATTTACCTGGTTTCGATGGGTTTGTGGCCAATGTAAGCTCTTTTGTTATGGTGACTTTCATCCAGCTGGATGGAATCGAGATATTCCACTGTTGACCCTGTGGCTTCTACGACGTCGGGGTCTCTGACGACGTCTATTTGCTCGTCGGACTCGGGCCCCGACTTCGGTAATTGCTATGCTCCTGAGCCTTCCTCTCTTAACTGTAGAGTGTATGTGCAATCTTAGGCGATGCGGTAGCATTCTTGAGCTGTGCGTTGTTCACCGCGGATGCTGAATATTCCACATAGGGTAGGGAACTTGATGACCTGATACAAACTGGACGGGATGGCCCTCATGGCATGTATCCATGGTCGCCCTATAATGGCATTGTAGGCTGTGTCTTGGTTCATGACATGGAATGTTATTTCCAGGGTGACGCCCCCGTCCAGAACGGGTAGTGTTATCTCTCCGGAGGTTCGTTCAACTGTATAGTTAAAGCTTGTTAGTGTTATGCAGCGTGGTACTATCTCATCCTCGAGTCTCATTTTTGTGAGAACCCTGGTGTGGATAATACATGCGCCGCTCCCATCGTCTACCATGATTCTTTTTACATCGGTATCTGAAATTCGTAAAGTAATGACAAAAGCGTCGAAATGAGGAAAGGTCAAACCGTGGGTATCTGACTTATCGAAGATGATACAGTCTTCGAGGTCATCATACCATTCATGGGTGATCGACCGCTTCAATTTGTGTGTGGTGGTGAACTTCACGTGGTTGATTGTTGCTTCATCTCTTCCGCCGATGATCATTTGGATGGTGCGAACAGGGGAGGGTGGCTTTGGGGGGCCTTGATTTGGTTCTCGTCCACGTGCGAAATGGGCTCTCCTTCGATCGCTCATCAACTTCTTTAAATGCCCTTGGTGGAGCATGTTCACTACTTCTTGCCGTAGGCTATGCAATCCTATATCTTGTGGCCTCGTTCTTGGTGGAACTCGTAGAGGGCATTCGACTTTCTAGAGTTTGGGTCCAACTTCATCTTTTGTGGCCATATCACCTTGGGACCGAGCTTCTCTAAGGCGTACACTATTTCTGAAGGAGAAACACAAAAATTGTGAGCAGATAAAAGTGGAGGCATACCTCTTTCATTTTGGTGAGTTCCCGTTTGTGTCCTGGACGACCCTTCGGCTTGGCGAAGAGGTATTAGGGCAGTCGTTCTGATGTATGGTTGGTGCCTTTCCCGATTGAGGTATGGACCTGCGTGATCTATACGACTGTCATTCCGACGATCTTTCCTTGATTCCATTTGGACTGTCATTAGCCGTTGGGTTGGACCATTGAGGTCGTCCTCATCTGCTCTCACCTCGGCACAGTATGCGTTGTGAATTTCTTCCCAGGTGGAGGGAGGGTATTTCATGAGTCTGTTAGTAATTTTCTGGTCGCCCTTGACCCGTTCCGGTTTAACCCGTTTTGAAAGGCCGCTACCGCCATCCGTTCAGATATATTTGGCAAGCTAATTCTTACCTTGTTGAACCGGGCGAGGAAGTCCCTGAGTCCTTCGCCAGGTGATTGTTTGACGGCAAATATGTCACACTCTGGCTTTAGCTTTCTTGGCCCAGCGTGGGCGGAGACGAACTTGTCGGCCATTTCTTCGAACGTCATTATGGAACGTGCTGGTAATTGTGAGTACTATGTTAAGGCTCCCCCTATTAGGGTTTTGCCGAACTTCTTTATCAACACCGAAGGTACCTACTCTTTCGAGAGGTCGTTGCCTTTTACCGCCGTGACGTAATGAATGATATGGTTTTCAGGTCCGTTGTGCCGTTGTATATTTTCAGATATTGTGGCATTTTGAAAGTTTTGGGTATGACATGTTGGGCTGCCTCCTCGCTGTATGACTATTTTACGAACCGGCGGCCGACGTCTCGTTTTGGCAAGAGTTTCGTGGCGCCTGGTATCTTATCAATCCTTTCTTGGTGCTCCCTCATTTGGTCACGGAGCGCTTTGTTCTCATTCTCCATTTCTTCCATTTTCTTAAGAACGGCTACGAGGGCGTCGTTACTTGCATCAACAGCAGTGTGAGTGTTACCTGTTGGGGGAGGAGCATGTTGCTCGGTGATGGCTATTGGGGTGTCGACTCGTGCGGCATTCCTACTCGCCCCTTGAGCGAGTTTGTCGAGTATGCTGCTTAGGGTACTTGTCAGCCACGCCTCCAGTAACTTTTTCACAACGGGCGGCGCTTCGTCCGTCGTGGACGTGGAGGCTCCCTTCTCATGCAATGCGGTTACACTACTATGGGGATGAGGAGAGTCACTTTTTCTGGGTGAGGCGCTCGGCGTCATATTCTCCTCGTCTTCCCGATCCACCTCATTGATGGTGCCTAGGAGGTTGGTGGTGACACCCATCACTGCTTTCAGTCTTTCCTCTCCTTTTCTTGCCATTATTAGCTTGTGCAAACAAGAAAAAGGGAGCTTTTGTTTTGTTTTTTTAGATCTAGACGAAACTAAACTTTTTAACTAGGACCTCCCCACAGACGGCGCCAAATTATTTGACCAAAAAAGTATTAAGCCTTTTTTGTTAAACCAATTTAATGAATAGACAAGGGGTGAATCCAAGTTAAAAGTAATAAATTCCAGATCCGAAATCAAACAACTTAGGTGATATGGGATCATATTCAAGTCAAAAAATGCCAATTTAATGCTCAATGATTAGGAATGAATAAGAGAATGTAAACATGTAATAGATGTGATAAATGACATTTAATGTAATAAGAAGGAGTATATCACCCAAATGTTGGGTGAGGTGGATGATTCCTTCCTCTGAGGTAACGTGTGACAGCAGACAATGGAAGTGAACTATGCGATCTTGGATCTTGTGAACTAAAGAGGAATGTTGTGTGATGGAATCAAACAAAAGAGACAAGACAAGCTTTTTGTACATTCTTGATAGTCAACTCTTTACAAGATGTTCCTTTATGAAAGTTTCGAATCCCCCCTTTTAAGCCTCTCTCTTCCTATTTATAAGGGATATCCCTAGAAAACCCTAAAAAGTACAATATGAGGGAATTTTCAATAGAATATTCCTATTCATAACCCTAGGAATATTCTAACATCTGCAACCGTTTGCTCTCTACTCGATCTTGGCACTGGTCTCTCCCTTTGAGCGACTCCTCGCCAATGACCTATGCTCGGTTTAGACCTAGGCCTAAACTCGTCCGTCTGTGTTAGTCCCTCCGCTTATTGAGGTGGCCAAGGAGCACATTCCCTAGGAGATGGGGGAGTTAATCTCCAGGTAATATTCGAGATGCTACAGGCTCAACAGGCCGCTATTGCTCAGCTTCAGATTCAACATAAAACTCGAGCCGGAAATCACTCACCGTACCGAGCCAGTGCCGAAAAGGACGAATGGTAACGGATCAGGAGCTGGTCCTACAATTATGAAAATGTTCGAGGAGCTTACCCAAAAAAGTTGAGTCGGGAGAAAAGAAAATCGAAGATAATGACAAAAAAGTGGAAACATACAACTCCTGTATCGATCAGATACTTGGGGCACCTCCGATCTTAAAGGGTTTGGATTCAAAAAAGTTCATGCAGAAGCCTTTTCCTTAGAGTGCGGCTCCGAAGCCCATTCATAAGAAGTTACGTATGCCGAATATACCGAAATACAACGGGACCACTGATCCTAATGAATATATCACTCGCACATGTACGGGATAAAGGGAAATGACTTAGAAGACGATAAGATCGAGTCCGTTTTGCTGAAAAATTTGGGGAAACTCTATCAAAGGGAGCAATGATTTGGTATCACAACTTGCCACCGAATTCCATTGACTCATTTTCCATGTTAGCAGATTCTTTGTGAAGGCACACGCCGGGGCCATAAAGGTCTCAACAAGAAAATCGGACGTTTTCAAGATAAGACAAAGGGATAACGAAATGCTGAGGGAGTTCGTGTCCCTATTTCAAATGGAACGCATGCAGTTACCACCGGTCACAGATGATTGGGTTGTTCAAGATTTCACCCAAGGGTTGAACAAGCGTAGTTTGATAGCATCACGACAGTTGAAGAAAAATTTGATCGAGTATCCAGCTGTAACTTGGGCAGATGTGCACAATCGAAATCAATCAAAGATCAAAGTCGAGGACGACCAACTAGGAGCCCCTTCTGGTTCAGTTCATCCAAAAAGGTTGGCAGTTAAAGCCCCGAGGGACACTAATAGGGAACCAATGTTGAACAGGGAACGATATCAACCATATGTCGCAGATCGAAGGAACAATGGCTCGGGACGCAATCCATCCTGGAATGATCGAAGAAACAATCGAGGACAAAATTGTCGGGGACTTTTGAGCAAAAGTGGTTTAGATAAGCATGCCGATCTTGTGGAGGCACCTCGATTATCGGAATATAACTTTAGCATCGACATATCAGGCATTGTATCGGCAATCGGAAGGATCAAGGATACTAGATGGCCCAGACCCATACAAACCGACCCTTCTCAAAGAAAACCAAATTTGATGTGAAAATATCATGGCACACATGGTCACAAGATCGAGGATTGCAGACAATTAAGGGAGGAAGTAGCCCGACTATTCAACGAGGGCCACCTTCGAGAGTTCCTCAGTGATCGAGCCAAGAGTCATTTCAGAGACAGAGACGCCAGCAGGAAAATTGAACAAAAGGAACCTCAACATGTGATTCATATGATCGTCGGCGGGGTCGATATTCCGCAAGGACCTGTGTTCAAGCACACTAAGGTATCGATTAACAGGGAGAAATGGACCCGGGATTATGTGTCCAAGGGCTCCTTATCGTTCAACGATGAAGAAGCAGAAGTCATTTCTTAACCACACAACGACGCCCTGGTAATCTGTATCTTATTAAATAAAGTTCAAGTTAAGCATGTTTTAGTGGATCCAGGTAGTTCGGCGAATATAATTCGATCGAGGGTCGTGGAGCAGCTCGGCCTATAAGATCAAATTGTGCCCGCAGCTCGGGTCTTAAACAACTTCAACATGGCCAGTAAAACAACTAAAGGGGAGATTACTTTACCACTAAACGTGGCTGGGACCATTCAAGATACCATGTTCCACGTGATCGAGGGCGATATGAGATACAATGCCCTACTCGGAAGGCCTTGGATTCACATCATGAGGGCAGTTCCTTCGACTCTCCACCAAATCATGAAATTCCCGATATCGGACGGTGTGAAAACGGTGTACGGAGAGCAGCATGCGGCAAAAGAAATGTTTGCAGTTGACGAGGTAATACCAGTACCGACTTTATCAACTCCGGAGAGGTCGAGCATCAAAGGCAAACAAGAAACCAAATAGCAATCACAGCCACCAGGCTCAACCGAATTGGGAAAGCAAGAGATAGAAGAAGAAGAGGAGGATCTGACCCCTCGAACCTTTATTGTTCCCGAAGACTCCGATGCTACCAAATAAACTATCGAGGAGATGGAACAGGTTACATTGATCGAGCATCTGCCCGAGCAAAAGGTATACCTGGGAACGGGGTTAACCCCAGAACTCAGGAAAAAGCTTATTCAATTTCTTATCGATAACATAGATTGTTTTTCTTGGTCGCATTTAGACATGACAGGGATCCCACCGGAGATAACAACACATCGGCTAAGCCTCGACCCCAGGTTCAAACCGCTGAAAAGAAAGAGAAGGCCCAGTCTGAGGTAAAGCATGCATTCATAAAGGACGAGGTAACTAAACTTCTCAAAATAGGGTCCATTCGGGAGGTAAAAAGGGAACAAACTAGAATGTGTGTAGATTACAAGTATTTGAACAAGGCATGCCCTAAAGACTCTTTTCCACTGCCTAATATCGATCGCATGATCGATGCCACGGCTTGCCACGAGATCCTTACCTTTCTCGACGCCTATTCCGAGTACAATCAAATTCAGATGAACCCGGAAGACCAGGAGAAGACCTCATTCATTACCAAGTACGGAACATATTGTTACAATGTAATGCCCTTCGGGCTAAAAAATGGAGGGGCTACTTACCACTGCCTAGTAAATAAGATGTTCGAAGAACAAATAGGTAAGTCAATGAAAGTTTATATTTATGACATGATAAGTCCCTGCGCGCAGAGGACCATTTGGCTCATTTGCAAGCAACGTTCGAGATTTTGAGGAAATACAACATGAAACTCAACCCCGAGAAATGTGCTTTCGAGGTTGGTTCGGGAAAGTTCCCAGGCTTCATGGTGTTAAATAGGGGGATCGAGATCAACCCCGATAAAATCAAGGCCATCGAAGACATCACCGTCATGAACAGCGTAAAAGCCGTGCAGAGGCTAACCGAGCGGATAGCTGCTTTAGGCCGATTTATCTCGAGGTCACCGGATCGAAGCCAAAGATTTTTCTCCTTACTCAAGAAGAAGAACGATTTCACCTGGACCCCGGAGTGTCAGCAAGCATTAGAGGAATTAAAGTGATACCTATCGAGCCCACCATTGCTTTACACCCCGAAGGCAGATGAGAAACTTTACTTGTACTTGGCGGTGTCGGAAATCGCGGTAAATGGTGTCTTAGTAGGAGAAGATCAAGGTACGCAATTTCCCGTTTATTATGTAAGCCGAACCTTAGGGGAAGCAAAAACTAGATATCCACACTTAGAGAAATTAGCACTTTCACTAATAAGCGCTTCTAGAAAGTTAATACCATACTTTCAATGTCACCCCATATGGGTGTTAACTACTTGTCCACTTCGTAATATTTTGCACAAACCCGAACTTTCGGGACGATTGGCCAAATGGGCCGTCGAACTCAGTGGGTACGATATCGAGTATCAACCCTGAACGGCCATCAAGTCTCAAATACTAGCGGACTTCATAGCCGATTTCATGCCAACCCTCGTACCTGAGGTCAAAAAGGAACTCTTGTTAAAATCGGGCACATATCGGGGGTATGGACCCTTTTCGCGGACGGTGCTTCTAATGTGAAGGGGTTCGGGCTAGGCATCATTTTGAGGCCACCCACAGGTAACATTATTAGGCAGTCTATCAAGACTTCTAGATTGACTAACAACGAGGCCGAGTACGAGGCCATGATTGCAGGTCTCGAGCTAGCTAAAAGCTTGGGGGCAAAATTCATTGAAGCCAAGTGTGACTCTTTATTGGTGGTGAACCAAGTAAACAAAAGCTTCGAAGTTCGAGAGGATAGAATGCAAAGGTATTTGGACAAGCTACAGGTAATATTGCACCGCTTCAAGGAGTGGACTCTAGATCACGTACCTCGAGAACAAAACAGTGAGGCCAATGCACTTGTGAATTTGGGATCATCAGTCGAAGAAGACAATATTGTCCCGGGGACTGAAGTCCAATTATCGAGATTTGTGGTCGAGGTAGGTTACGCCGAGATAAACTCTACAAGCTTGACTTGGGATTGGAGGAATAAATATATTGAATATTTAAAGAACGGAAGGCTCCCATCGGACCCTAAAGAGTCAAGGGCCCTACGAGTCAAAGCCGCCCGATTCACATTGGATGAAGATAGAACATTATACGGGAGGACTTTCGATGGACCATTGGCGATATGTTTAGGACCGGGGGACACCGATTATGTTTTACGAGAGGTCCACGAACGCACTTGTGGGAACCACTCCGGCGCTGAATCATTGATTGACAAAATCATTAGAGAGGGGTACTACTGGGATAGCATGGAAAAAGACACTAAGGAGTTTGTTCGAAAATGTGACAAATGTCAAGGTTTACACCGATGATCCATCAGCCCGAGAAGCAACTTCATTCAGTCCTATCCCTGTGGCCATTCATAAAATGAGGGATGGATATCGTCGGCCCTCTACCAACGGCCCCAGGTAAAGCTAAATTCTTTTTGTTTATGACTGACAACTTTTCTAAATGGGTGGAAACACAGGCCTTCGGGAAGGTCAGAGAAAAAGAAGTTATAGACTTCATCTGGGACCACATTGTCTGTCGATTCGGGATACCTGTTGAAATTGTATGTGACAACGGAGAGCAATTCATCGGCAGCAAGGTAACGAGTTCCTCGAAGAACACAAAATAAAAAGGATCTTATCGACGTCGTATCACCGAAGTGGAAACGGACAAGCCGAACCAACGAACAAGACTATCATCCAAAATTTAAAGAAAAGATTGAGCGACACTAAGGGGAAATGGAGAGAGGTTCTACCCGAAGTCCTTTAGGCGTACCGAACGACATGAAAGTCCAGCACGGGGGCAACCCCATTCTCCTTAGTATATGGCTCCGAGGCCTTAATCCTAGTCGAGTTCATGAAACCTAGCGCCAGATTTCGACATGCAACGGAGGAATCAAATCACGAGGCTATGAATACTAGCCTCGAACTATTGGATGAGAAACGAGAAGTTGCGCTCGTCCGGATGGCTGTACAGAAGCAAATAATCGAGAGATATTACAATAGAAGAGCCAATCTTCACCACTTCGGAATCGGGGACTTAGTTCTAAGGAAAGTCACCCTTAATTAATACTCGAGATCCAAATGAAGGGAAACTAGGGCCGAATTGGGAAGGACCATATCGATTCATCGGTGTCATCCAAAAGGTATCTTACAAACTTGGCACGATGGAAGGCGAACAATTGCCAAACAATTGGAACGTATCACTACTCAAACGATATTATTGCTGAGGTATCTTCCTTTTCCATTTGTATTTGATACTAACTTATTGCAGGTGTTTGATCGAGGCATCGAGGAAACTCTTCGACACGAAGATCTTAGGTTTTAAAGCACGCGTTGCACTCTTTTTCCCTTATATCGGTTTTAATCCCGAATCGGTTTTCCCGCTGAGGTTTTTAACGAGGCAACAATTATGTGCTACCTGAGAAAAATTCAACATCCAAGGCTTCTTTTCAATCAACCTCGAATATTGGGGGTAATCACCCTCGGAGGTTATATTCTCGAGAAAAATACTTCATGCCAAAGGGCCTTGATAGGGAAACCTTGTAATGGGCCAAATGGTCGAATGAACCGTGTCCATATAGATTAGTCGAGCCCCGATGGGAAAACATGTACGCACGTATGAATTATTCAAAGAAGTGTTCCTTCTAATCAAACACTTTGTGTCTCAAAGAAATTTGCTACTTTACGAGCTTCATACTTATGATTTTGTGAAAAATGGCTCAAGGGCCAAGCGCAAATACACCTCAATACTCGGGGACTGACATCGACAGTCAACACATTCGAGTTATCTAAAATCGAATTCATAAGACCTCAAAGAGGCGCCCCTCGATCTATAGGACAAGGCCATCTTTCTCGAGGACTAACACCTGAAACAAGTTCGGAGTGTTATTGGGAAATAATCCCAAGAAGCATACCGAAAGGCTACGACCAAATTAACGCGGCTCGGAGACGTCCGAACTCCGCAATCAAAATAGGCCTTCAAATTCTTTGAAAAATCGGTAAAAGTAGGCTACCCTCGGCAAATAATGAAAGGGCTTCGATAAAATCAGCCCTCGAAAAACCTTAAGAGGTATCAAAATTATCTTAATACAATGGGTAAAAATACAAGCTAAGGCATAAAGAAATTTTCACTAAGTGTTTTAAGCCAAAAGAGGGGAATAATAGCCATCTTTTAGAGGCCATAACGGCCCGATTTAAAAGAGCTTAAGGGCCGATACACTTAGGGTTCGAGATCTTGTTCTCACCCAATCCGAACCCAAGGGTTCGATTATCCCGAGCACAAATAAACAATAACTTGATTATGGCTCGGGGACTCACTGTTATCCGGCACCTACCCTTAAGGGTCTATGCCTCAAAATTCGAACCTTATTCGAACTCGACCATGGCAACTTCAAGGAAGCCATTCGAGACAAAGTCTCGAACACGTCGTTCAAAGCATGAAACTATGCCAAAATGTTGCAAGGGTAGAAACATGTTCATAAAAATTGAGAAGGCATTCAAGAAAATTTTTCTTTTATATATTTGAAAAAATATATATACAAGAGACCAACAAGAGGTCTTACAAAAAGACAAAGAAAAATACAAAAAGAAAAAGAAAAATCCTAACTATACCCGGGGCTGGTTTCTCCCTCGGGAGCAGCTTCCTCTCCGGGCCCCTCATCATTGTCAGACCCACCTTGGCTGCCTTCATCATTATTATCGTCGGAAGAGGAGACGAGAAATCTGGCATCAGCCTCGTGCGCCTTTGCTTGAGCTATCTCTTCAGAGAGGTCGTAACCTCGAGCATGGATTTCCTCGAGGGTCTCTCTCCGGAATGGCACTTGGCCAGATCATTACTCCATCGCTCTCGGTCGGAGGCTTCCCTTAATTGCATTTGTGCAGCCTCGACGTCCCTTAAGTACACAACAACGGTTTTGTCAGCCGTGACCTTCGTCTTCTTGACCTCGAGCTCGTCGATCGTTTTGACCTGGGCCAAGCTTTTCTCTTTAACGCCCTGGAGTTGGGCCTCAGTCGATGCCAGTTTGGCCAAAGCAGCCTCCTTCTCCGCAGCAAGGCAGTCCATATTCTTCTTCCACCAATTGCAGTCGGCCTTGATATGATCGAACTCCCCTCGAAGCATCTCGATCCTCTCCAATTTTTGCTGCAGCTGAGACACTGAAGTATTAGCCTCCATAGTTGGGTCGAGTAGACCATACTCTTTCAAAATGGCAGTTACCTGCTTGTCTAGCTCGGCCTCATCTGTACGAGCCTTGGCCAAGTCTGCCCGAATGTCCCTGAGCTCCTCCTCCTTTTGACTACAAAGGAGCTTCAAAGGGTTCCTCTCATACGAGGTCTTGTGGAGGTCGGCCTCACATTGGCTCAGCTCAGCCCTAAACCTGGTGAAAGCCTACATAGAAAAAAGAATACAAGTTAGAGTAAAGGGAAAAGAAGGAAAGGAAAATTACAACAATAGGAATTAAGGCTTACTCGAGATAAAAGGCGTTGTGCCTCATAGAAGAGGGTAGATGCGTCATTGAGATCAGCAACGTCATCGACCCTAGTAAAGCAATCCCGGCAGGGATCCTCTTCACTGGGGACTCCGCCTAAGTTAGGCATCTGCAGAGCCCGACCCTCCCTTAAGCCTCCTCAGAAAAAGCCGGAAGAGAGGGAGAGTGACCAAATGTCATGGCCCCGAGCGAATCACTCGGGGCGTTCTATTCAGTACCGGGGAACTCGGAACCTGCCCCCTCCGGCGTGCTTGTTAATGGCCGAGGAACAATCTCGACCTCGGGTGACTCAGGGGTTTTTCCCATATCTTTCTTTGAAGCCTCTTCATCACGAGGCAGAGTTTCCGGCTCGGACGGCTTGGCAACTTCAACCGGCTTCTGGCTCGGGCCACCAGCGCCGAGTCTTTACCCTCGTCTTCTTCTTCATCATTCAGCTGGTGGACTAAGTCTATATCCACAGGAATGAGATTCCTCCTACGTCTTCAAGTAGGAGTCCTTTTAACTTGAGGGTCTTCGGGATTCAAGACCCTTTTCCTCTTATTATCTTTCCCCGATTTCGGAATCGGGGACTCGGTCTTTGCCCCAGGCGGGGCCGGCCTCATTTTCAGAGACATCTCCAATGCCTACATGAATGAGAATTAGGTACGAGTAAAGAAACATCTTCGATAAAAAGGAAAGCATCAAAAACTTACAAGAAGAACTTACCGTGGTGTTTGGCTTCCCATCTGCCCCTCGCCAAATCACGCCAGCGGCGCTCGTCATACAAGGAGGTCACGGCTAGTTTTTGGACCCAGTCTTCGAGGTCGGTGACCGCATGGGGCATCCAAGCGACCGCTATAAAAAAGATAAAGGCATCACGCGGTGCCAAAAATAGAATACAAAAGGCTACTGGGAACAAACTACACTTACCATTGGGGTTTCACTCCTTTGGGAATGGCATTTTCTCCTCTAGAATGATGTCGCTGGTCCTCACTCGCACAAACTGGCTCATCCAGCCCCAATCTTTATCCTCGTCGTTGCTAGCAAAGAAAGACTTGGTCGACCGGTGTTGGAGCTTTATCAACCCTCGGAAAAGCTGAAGCTGGTACAATCGGATAAGATGATTGAGGGTGAACTCTAGACCCTCGGCCTTACTGGAGAAATAACGGAGCATGATCACATGAGTGGTGATACTCTCCTCGAGGGTGGGGATCTGTACCACGACCTCATCCCCCCAGCCACAATCCCTCTTCATAGCCTCGAGGTATTTCTCCATTATCGAGCAAATATACCTCGATACATGCTCACATCGGCTAGGATTCGCGGGGAATTTTCAACTTTGAAGTCTTTCTTTATGACACAGGGGCAGGGAATAATCTCGTGAAGGGTCGACGCTTTATCATCGGTCGGTCGGGAAGAACAGGAGGAAGCTTTCTCCTTTTGAGGAACGGTTTTGGAGGTTTTCGCCATTGATTTAGGTTATAGGAAGAGGAAAAAGGCGAAGTCTGATATCTTTTGGCGCTAAAAGGGTGGGAGTAACAGGTAGTGAAAGAGAGAGATGAAGAGGGGTACAGATTAGGGAAGTTTGAAGGTGGAAGTAAAGTTTTTGATTCAAATAAGGAGCCTTGTATTTATAGGCAAACGCGACGGCTCGGTGGCGCTAGTGGCCTACTGCCACTAGCAAGCATTTAATATTTTGGGGAAGCGAACCGACGGGACGTTTTGGTCACTTCGAGCGCTTACGTTACGGGGATGACATCATCATTAGGGGCTCCATAAAATCGAGGCTCAAATCATTTCTTAACATCTTATTCTAAGAAACGCGGGGACTATCTGTATACGGTCGAAGTCAGGTATGCCTGATTTTGTAGGCTCAGGTAGTTGCTTCGAGAATAAGCTCAAAACGGACCTGGCTCGAGCCCGATGGTGGAGTATAGAACTTGAAGATCGAAGTGCTCGATGAAAACCAAGGCCGAGTATGACCAACCTCGAGATAATACCGTTATGGTTTAGTAACAGAAAGAGCGAGATTCCTACAACAGCCCGGAGATCCCGGCATAAATTCCGAAACGGATTTGTACTTGGCGGTTAGACAGCTGTCCAATAAGATTCCCTACTATAATTAGAAGTGTACCTTATTTAGGGCTCCCCCCTACTATATAAAGGGGAGCCCATTTATTTGTAAAAGACTATTCATTGACAAGAGAATATACATTCATCATTTTCTTGCTTACTGTTCATCAGAGTTGCCTTATAATTTTACTGTTCTTACTAACCTACCTCGAGGCTACCATAACTCGAGGTCAAGACTTGGCTTGCATACTGGTTTGACTTGCTTTATTCTTCAGTTTATATATTAATTCCTTGTTTATCAATCAGTATTGGACTAAATCACGTATCTTTAAAACCACAATATAAGTTTAATTGTTACTCGGATTTAAGGGTAAACAGTTCCTTTTACAACGACAAATTATTTTCACACATCCTTCGTACCGTACAAAATGGAAGATTCTTTCACCGTCTTCCCTCTTTGTTGCTGTTAAGTCATACTCCCTCTGTTCCAATTTATGTGAACCTGTTTGACTGGCACGGTGTTTAAGAAAAAATAAAGACTTTGGAATTTGTGGTCCTAATCAAGTCAAAATGGGGCCAAGAGTATTTGTGTGGTTATAAAAGCTTCTCATTAAAGGTAGAATTGTAAGTTTAAGCTAAATCGTTTCCAAATTTAGAAAGAAGTCATTCTTTCTGGAACGGACCAAAAAGGATATAGGTTTACATAAACTGGAACGGAGGGAGTATAATATAATAAAGCCAGCTCTGAGAATAGTGCCACCTGTTTTCTTACAAGTGAGTACTACCTCTGTACACTGTACAGTCTGTACTGCCCCTGTAACTTCCATATTTGCACTAATTCCTCCCACCTCTTGATAATGATACTTTCATCTTGCATCTTTTGTACATTTTCATATAGGGGTGCTCACGGAAAGCCGAAAAATTGAACCAAAGCAAAAATTAAATCAAATCGATAACGATTTTTTGGTTTGATTCGATTTTTATTAAAAAAAATAGATCCTATTTGATTTGGTTTTGGTTTTATAAAAATACCTATTTTAAACTTTTTTTTACATATTTATGTATATTATATATAAAATATTAAAGTTTTTGATACATATTAATTGTTTGCATTCTTCGTTGCTAGTCTAGTTCTTTACCATTATAATAATCTAGTTATTTGTTTTTGCTTTCTAGTTTGATTGGTACTAATTTTGCTAAGTTAAAGAATCTATTTCGTGTTAATAATAACTTATTTTTAATTAATTCCTTAACTTATTGTCACGATCCAAAAACTGACCCGGTCGTGATGGCGCCTAACGTGAAACTAGGCCAGCCGACACGAACCCCCAAACCAACCAGAAATTCATAATAAGTCATTTTAAGCCATTAATTTGCTAAAATCCCATAACATAAGTTAGGATAAGCAGTGCGGAAATATAACACAAGCCCGACATCGGGGTGCCACCAGTCATGAGCAACTACAACTCGTCTAAGAACAAGAAAGACAACATAGTCTGAAAATAAAACACTACGACAATCGGAACAAGATAGGAAGGAGAAACACAGGGCTGCGAATCGCCGAGCAGCTACCTAGTTAACTTCTTAGACCTGCTGGACGACTGATCAGCACTCACTATCGCGTCCCGAGACTCCTGGATCTGTACACAATGTGCAGAGAGTAATGTGAGTACGCCAACTCAGTAAGTAATAAAAGTAAAAGCAGCTGAGCAGTAGGAAAACAGGAAATTCCACGTCATAGCACTACAACAAAACAATATATGTCCAGAATAATACATTAAAACAATTAACTTGTAAAAGCAACTCAGTTCAGGAAACCTTTTTAAAACATCTTTCAGTAGTTTCAAACGAGTGATGAAAGCAATGAGTAAAAGGATGGAACATAAACAGCCCCTCGGGCAAAACATATACCATAAACCGCCCCTCGGGCAAAATATCAACAGAACCAGTCCCTCGGACTACCTCACAATCACTCGTAATCAGCCCCTCGGGCAACAACATGAAACAACAACAGCCCCTCGGGCAATATCATATCACTCACACTGGGTACCCACGCTCACTGGGGGTGTTGAGACTCCGGAGGGGCTCCTACAGCCCAAGCGCTATCACAAGCCATCTTGTGGCATAACAAATCAGGCCTCGGCCTCTCATATATCACAATCAGTACACATGTTGCGGCGCGCAGCCTGATCCCATGATATCCTCACAAGGCCCTCGGCCTCACTCAGTCAGAAATCTCGCAAGCCCCTCGGGCAACAGTAAAACATGATGCTCAGCCCAAAATATCATTTAAAAATATCAAAACGGAGTAAATACGGCTGAGTTATGAAAACAGTAGAATGCAACATGACTGAGAACAAGTATTAAGTCAAAACAGTGAGGAATAGCATAAAAAGCCCCTAAGGGTCCAAAATAGTTGGCACGAGGCCCAAATATGGCATTCAGCCCAAAATATGGTAATACTTTCCAAAACACAATGATATCAAACAGTTTTCAATCAAATACGCGACTTAACAGTCGTACGGGACGGACCAAGTCACAATCACCAACGGTGCACGACCCCACGCTCGTCATCTAGCGTGTGCGTCACCTCGAAGTAGCACAACGATGTGAAATTCGGGGTTTCATACCCTCAGGACAACATTTACAATCATTACTTACCTCAAACCAGTCCAAACTCTGGCCCGCGATGCCTTTGCCTCTCGAATCGGCCTCAACTCGCCCCGAATCTATCCAAAATCAGAATCATAACATCAAAATAGGCTAAAAGAACAAAGCCCACGCGAAAATAATCAATTTACATAAAAAATTCCGAAATTTGCCAAATCCGATACCCGGGCCAACGTCTCGAAATCCAATAAAAATCACATTAATAGAATCCTTATCCTCTCACGAGTTCATACATACCAATTACATCAAAATCCGATCACAAACGACCCCTCGAATCCCTAAATCAAAGTCTCCAATTTCAAGCCCTAAACCCCCAATTTTAACCACTAATTTCCATAGTTCCATGTCTAATCAGTAAAATATCACCATAGAAACGAGTTTTAGTTCCAAGAATCTTACCTCCACGAAGTTCCCTTGAATTCCCTCTTCAAAATGCTCTCACAAGCTCAAACCGGAATGAGAAATTGATGAAATAAGCCAAAATTTCGTGAAGGCATCTATTTATATGTTCTGCCCAGCGATACCGCACATGCGGCCTTTTACTCGTATCTGCGGACCGCACCAGTGGTCAAGACAACCGCATCTGCGGTTCTTCATTAAATCCCCCAGGGCCGCATCTGCGTCCAGGAACCGCACCTGCGGTCCCGCAAATGCGCCCAACGCATCGCATCTGCGGCCAAGCTCCAACTGATCCAAATCTGCTTCCGCGATCTCTCCTACGCATCTGTAGCGTCGCACCTGCGGTCCCCAATCCGCAGGTGCGGAAACAACAGAAGCAGAAAAATTCTACAACTCTCTTCAAATTCCAAATCTTTCGTCAACCTTCCGAATCCATCCCGAGTCCCCCGGGACCTCAACCAAAATTACGAACAAGTCACAAACCTTTTATAAAACTTGCACCAACCCTCCGAACACTCAAAACAACGTCGAAACACCAAATCACCCTCGGATTCAAGCCTAAGAATTCCAAAACTTTCAAATTCCGCTTTCGATCAAAAAGTCTATCAAACCTCACCCGAATGACCTAAAAATTTGCACACACGTCCCAAATGACACCACGGACCTACTCCAATTTTCGAAATTCCATTCCAACCCCTGCATCAAAATTTCCACTATCAACCGAAAAACGCTAAAATTCCACTTTCGCCAATTCAAGCCTAAATCTACTCCGGACCTCCAAAATACATTCCGATCACGCTTCTAAGTCCCAATTCACCTAACGAAGCTATCCGAACCATGGAAATTCACATCCGAGGCCTTTTTCACATAAGTCAACATCCGGTTGACTTTTCCAACTTAAGCTCACTCAAAAGAGACTAAAAGTGTCTCATACCTCTCCAAAACCATTCCGAACACAAACCAACCAACCCGATACCACATAACACAGTTGAACAAGACATAAGGAAGCAGAAATGGGAGAAACGGAGCGGTAACTCATGAAACGACTGGCCGGGTCGTTATACTTATTCATCACTATATAACTTAATTATCATTAATATATCATAGTAAATGATAACTTTTCTCAAAGAGTAATTATTTTGATAGTGTTATGTTTAATTGTAGTCGTTGGAATATGTATTTGGCAGTATATCTCTCCTATTTAAGAAAAAACTAAAAAAAAGAAAATCAAAAAATCAATAAAAATGACATAAATCGAATTGATAAGAAATCAACCTAATTGATTTAGTTTGATTCCAATATTAAAAAAAATCAACTTAATTTGTTTGATTTCTTTTTATGACCCAAAATGAACCATGAACATCCTACTCCCATAATTCCATTCTTTCCTATATGTCTGCTTAGTGCAAAACCATGGGCTATTAGGAGGAAGGTAAAAATAATCCTTTGTTTCAATTTATTTGCTGTACTATTTTTTAGTATGCTCAAAGAGAATGATTATAGAAATGTGATTTACGTGGTGTGGTCGAAAGAATCTCATTAAGGGGATTTAACTCGAAAGGAAACTTAAACAAGTTGCATGAACCAAGAATCTCTTTCATTTACCTTATTTTTTGTTTCCTTTTGGATTCTTTATTCTTAATATACAATTAATAAAATGTAAAGAAAAATAATCGAAGAGCTGCGTGCCCATTTGGTACCTTTTTGGATTCTGCTTTACAATTTTTTACGGAAACTTATACAAATATTCCAAATAAGTCTCAATCTATTAACTTTTAGCCATTAGTCATATAATTACTAAAACTAGTCAAGCACATATAAAAATTAAAAAACCAAATATATAAGGTTCTTTCTCTCAAAGAATCACATGCAAAAATCACCTTCCATATTTTTAAGCGTAATTAACAATATTAGATGCATGACGGAAAGGAAATTTCATGAATGAGGTAGCAAATAACGTGCTGAAATACAAAAAGAAAATATATAATATTCCAAAAATCTAAGCAAAAAAGGAACTTTTTTCGATGGGTATAGTTGAAATTCATTGAAAATATATAGATAAGTCAATATACAAAATTTGAGGAAGATTGGAGGTGATTTGGACTGGTTTTGTATCAAAATTCGTAATTAAATCAAGTTCAAAAAATTCTTCTGCGACACATGTATCAAACATGTACGCATCTATCTCACACACATGTATACATGGATATACATGTGATACACAATTGATACGAATATGATACATATATGAATTGTGATACACAGTATGATACATATATCATTTTTTTCATGTTCAGTTTTTAATTCGAATTATCAATTCAAACCACCTCAAAAATTCACCAAACTATCCCAAAATTGAGATTCAAGCTCCTTAAGATGTACCCAATCTATTCTAATAACACTCACTCAAAAGAAAGCAAAATTTGGATATTTTTTTGTTACAAATAGCTAATTGGCTAAAATTAATAATATTTAACTAATATTAGTAATATTTTATGAATTGACCAATTTTTGTAATGAGCTACTTATTGTCACGACCCAAAATCCACTAAGGGTCGTGATGGTGGCGGACACCATTGTCAGGCAAGCCAACACTAAAGAACTAGGAACTTCTCATTTTAGATATCTCTGAATTCACTTGGTTTATACATCTAAACAATAAAGAATAAATTCCACTGACCAAAAAAATGATAACTTTAAACAATTTCAAAATACTGACTAATCCCATGGACTTCCCAGAACCCGGTGTCACAAGTACATGAGCTATCTCTAGAAAACCATATAATACAACAACTGCTCGGAATACAAATAGGACAGAACGTAAATATGGAAATCTGAAAGAGACTCTGCTGGTTGCGGGTCGTCTCGAGAAATGCAGCTCACCTAAGTCTCCGTATCAACCATGTTGCTGCGCCCGCTAGGCCGCTAGAGTTACATGTGCCCGTGCAACAAAAATGCACAGCAAGTGTAGCATGAGTACGAAAACAACGTGTACTCAGTAAGTATCTCGCCTAATCTCGAAGAAGTAGAGACGAGAGGTCGACTTCGATACTTACTAGTGGTCCAATAATGGTACATTAATAATAAGACAAATCGGGGATTCATATAAACATGAATGTGATTCAATAGAGTGAAGCAAGTAAACAATACTTTCTTATATATGAAAATTTTCAATTTCCTTTTTCATCAATTATACATATATTCTCAAGACGGGAAGAAGCAACGTCAACTTCAGCAAATTACAAGGCAAGCAATACAAGCATGCGCAAATCATGCCGAGGACGTACGGCCCGATCCAACAATATCTAGCTGTGCACTGCCAGAGGGTCGAATGGCGCGAACCATAGATGCATCTATTTAGTCTGCCGAGGCGTTCGGCCCGTTCCACAATAGATAAACACATTAAAATAGTCAAGTCAATAATTCATCAAGGGGCAATTATTCAGAAAAAGGCAAGTTTCTCTTTTAAAAGTCAAGAAATGATATCTATTTTTTTAGAAATTCATTTACACGTTCGATATGTTTAAGCATTTTTAAATTTGTCAACAAGGTTGCATTTATTACAAGTGAGCATGCTTCTGGGTCCTAAACTACCCGGACATAAGCATAATAGTAGCTACGCACGGACTTTTGTCACCTCGTGCGTACGTAGCCCCCACAATTAGCAGCACATGTTCAATTAATTCACCTATGGGGACAATTCCCTCTTACAAGGTTAGAAAGGAGACTCACCTTGCTCCGAAGTTGTTCAATTACTCATTACAATCCAATTTATAACAATTCCTAACCCCGATCGACAAGTTGAAAAAATTGCCCTCGGGCCCACGCGCCCGGATTCAAAAAAATTTCGAAGGAAAGGTTTACCCATGACCTCACGAACTCAAATATATAATTTACTCTCAATTTCATGCCCAAAATCGTGGTCAAAATCTAAGAATACGAATTTTCTAGGTTTTCCCTCAAACCCCAAGTTTTTCACTAATTTTCATGCTCAACTCCGTAACAAAACCATGCATTTAACTTACAAGGGGTGAAATTAACTTACCTTATGTTTGAATGATGAATCCCACTCTTGGAGCTCTCCAAAATCGCCCAACTAGAGTAAAAATGGAGGAAAATGGCCAAGACCCCCGATTTTAAAGAACCCTACTGCCTCCAGCAATACCGCACCTGCAGTCACACGACTGCTTCTGCGGTTCCGCAGGTGCGGCCCCTCTACCGCTCCTGCGGTTTCTTTCCGGGCTCCCCTTTCCGCTTCTGCGCCTCAACACCCGCAGTTGCGGTCCCGCTTCTGCGACGAGATGACCGCATCTGCGGTCCTTCACCTCCAGCCCAAAATCGCATCTGCGGCTATTCTATCCACTTCTGCGGCTCCGCACCTGCGGCCAAATCCTCGCAGGTGCGGTTACACCAGATATCAGCTGCTTCAGCTATTCTCCCCAACTCCAATTCAATCCGTTAACCATCCGGAATCCACCCGAGGCCCCCCGGACCCCGTCCAATCACACCAACCAGTCCCATATCACATTACGGACTTGCTCGAGGCCTCAAATCACATCAAACATCAATAGAATCATTAATCGACCTCCAATCAGAGCTTAATGAACTTTAGAACTTCAAAGTTCTACATTCGATGCCGAAACCTATCAAATCACGTCCGATTGATCTCAAATTTTGCACACAAGTCATATTCAACATTGCGGACCTACTCCAACTTTCGGAATCGGAATCCGACCCCGATATCAAAAAGTCCACTTCCGGTCAAACTTCTCAAAAACCTTCAAACTTCTATCTTTGGCCAAATGACTCCAAAATGACCCACGGACCTCCGAATTCACTTCCGATCGCTCTCCCAACACCAAAATCACAATACGGAGCTATTACCAGACTCGGAATCCCAAACGAACATTGATAACACTAAAATGCACCTTCACCCAAACTTATAAAATTCTTCCAAAAATGCTAACTTCCACAATAGGTGCCAAAACGTTCCCGGGTCTTCCAAAACCTGATACGGACATACGCCCAAGTTTGAAATCATCATATGAACCTTCGAATCCCAATTCCGAGGTCGTTTACTCAAAAATCCAATCTTAGTCAATTCTTTCAACTTAAAGCTTCCGAAATGAGAATTTTCTCTCCAAATCATCTCCGAACTTCCCGGTATTCAATTCCGACCATGCGTACAAGTCATAATACCTGAAATGAAGCTGCTCATGGCCTCAAACTGCTGAACGGCACGCTAGAGCTCAAAACGACCGGTCGGGTCGTTACATTCTCTCCCACTTAAACATACGTTCGTCCTCGAACGTGCTAAGAACTGCGTTGGAGTTGTCTGAAATCACAGTTAAACACCTTGTGCTCCTACTCGTGCTACCACAACTCAGTTGAGCACATTAACTCGATCAAATCTGATGACATTCTCTTTTACTCAATCAAACAAGCTTAGAACCCAATTCCAACGTCCGGAATTCCCCGCCAGGCCTGCTTCCAACATATGAACAGTGTAGTAATCACTACACGAGGTACTAGAACATGACTGCACACCTTTGCCGAATTTTCACCATGCACCACATCATTCACAAGACCATAATAACATTCTCCGATCACAATAACCGACATTCCCCTAATCTGATGCTCACAACGCACCTCATGATATATACAAGTCTTGTTCCAACTCTTGCAACACCGCCACAAAAGAAAAGACGTGTAGAAACTCATAACCAACTACCAAGTCAACAAATCATCGAGGCTACACTCCTGGCAAGAGCATTACCTCATTCTGAACCAAATAACGATCTTTGCTCTTTAGTATACTTCATACCATCCGATTGCACTGATCCTAGGTCAAATAACCTTGTCTCACCCAGAACGAACTGCTCAGGTAACAAGCCACCCCAGACATGACAAAAAGTCTCATATGATACCACCATGTACCCATAGGCTATCAACTCGAACGTGATACATAAGAAAGACGAGCTCTAGAAGGGACTACTCCACTCACGCAGCTAAATATGAACTTCCCTTAGAAAATGGGAAACAAAACACACAGAATAGAATATAAGGGACTGCAAATATCATCACACTGTTGCAGCGTGCAATCCGATCCAACCAACGTACCCATGGCGGCGTGCCACCCGATCCACACATAAAATTCACAAAAGGAGATACACATCGAGCTAAATTGCTCATTACAACACAATACCGAACATCGGTCACTAGCACGCTAAGTGCATAATACCATCCCTGAGGGGACATATAGCGACATAAGCTAACAACTCAAGCACAACTGAAGTGCGATAAATGTTCTGAGACAAAAGAGCCATCCTGTTCACATAACATCATCGCTACGCGGAACCTCAACACATAAGAAATTTACCAAGCCGTTTCGCAACTCACACGGCACAATATAGCATTACATGAAATAGCCGACGACGAAATAACATCCGACGTCCGAATACTCCTCCATAAGGAGAGCTATGTTGAAATGAACAATTCGGCCTGATATAGAGCCCATATTCATATTTAAATTCATCAACAAACCTCAAGCCGATTCTGATCGTACCGAACTAGGCCAATAATCTTTTTTGGGTCCATAATAATCCATTTTTCCCTTAACACGCACGAACAACCATCATAACCGAAGTAATCTTCCATAGTCTACAACCCAATAAACCGAGTGCCCTCCAGGCATAAATTCTCAAATTAGCGATACCACTACAATCTCCATACTTAGTTTCATTCTCCAATCAATCAGTGACTACATGCCACACTTATACAATCTTCCCGTGGAACACGCTCCCATGACCTTCCGTAACAGATAACAAGTCTATATATCCATACCACCGGCCGCACTAACGCTGAAAAGCGATCAAGAATCCATAACCAGGATGCAAAGCCTCTTTCACAAAACACCGATCTCAGGTGACACTGAAGACAATGCTAGCTTACTCTAAACATTCAAATCCCTTTCATGCTCATCCGAGCTCGCGACATCCTTGTCGACACCAAGTCACAACCTTGATCCTCGCTTTCACATTTCATACCGCTCACTGCACCTAACATGCCAATATACGATACTGCCAGAGTTTCATCATAACTCCTGAATCACTAATAGGGTAAACACTTCATCATATAAACACTTTTTACTTAACTCATTCTGAGAGAACCATGGCAACACACGAGTAATATCTTCATGACTGTAGGATATGCAACCTTCAAGTAGTGGTCTAAGCCACCGTAGCCCTTCCGGGATCTGCCTACACATAACATGCCATAATACTAGAATACTTCCGAATAAAATCAATTATGGCGGTCGACAAGCCTCACACGTACCGTCACAAACCACTTGCATACTTTAATAACACTGAAGGAACTGATCACTGCCACCAATATGCCAATTAAACTATGGCTAACCAATCCAACCTCTTCAAATTTATCCTTAATTGCCTTTAAATAGTAGTATCTTCCTTCAACACAGAACACACTCAACCCGCACTCATCCCGAGTAGCCTTGTAACACGAGACCATGCTGCCTCCAATCCCACGAACCACTTCATACCTTCCTTGTGGGCATATTCGCATCTCAACTGGCACATCCATTCTGATAATTCCTCTACGAATCCGAAGTCCTTTTCTCCCTTTCCTCCTAAATGCTACACTGCAAGCCATAACATCTTAGAACAATTCTGAGCCTCTTATCATAAGCTGCTTCACAAGCTCGATTCTTAAACATACCGCGGGCTTGAACCCTTAGGCACCGCATTTTCAACCTCTGAATTCACGAGGACTGTTATTGAGAGTCACCCACTCTGGCATGGTCCCAAATATAATCAACTGCAAGGCTCCGCTAGCACATGTCCACCCTCTCAATGAAGCACCCGGCCGAGTCACCTTCCTTGCAACTCACTTCTACGCGAAGCGTAATCCCCGAGTCTTCCCAAAGCTCGAACATGAATCGATGATGCCAATTATAGAACACATTCTTCAATTCCTTTGCTCAAACTACTACTGATGTTCTGATTCCTTAGCCGAAACAACTTACCAATACGCCGATAACCCGAAACCTCACAAGAAGATAATTATACAACCCAACCGTAGGCGGTGGGACTCTCCCACTTAGCTTGAAGCCACCATTACACAACTCTGGAATCCAACAAGGTTCTTTCTTCATTGTTGACATGATCTAGCACCACCAACCGTCAAGCTCCTCGAAATCTTTCTGTAAACCATTTATGAATACTCTGGATCATTAACCACATTCACATGTCCGACCTCCTTACCAGATAGCCAGTAGGATTCCTTCGCAGATGCTTCGCCAACCGCGCGACCGCTGATCTGCTCACAGGAAATAACCCACCTGTGGAGATTACACACCGATATATTTCAACGCCGCTGCACGAGGCACAATCACTACGTCATTCATAACCCATCAAGAGTCCGTGCTCACTTACCAATTGTACTAGTCCGCTCACTTCTTAGGGACATCAACTAGATGTGCGACAATATCTTCCAATTCAAAGTTATGTTTTATCCTTCTTCATATCAAGCAGCTCCTTTCCATCATATCAAATCTTCTGCCATTATGCTAGCCCATATTTTCAAATTAAGCCTGTAGACTTAATCACCGTCCACTAAAATTCCCAAATCACTCCAAACTTTCCTCAAGGGTGTAGTTATCCTGCCACTACATCCACATACTGCTCTGCCACTCTCCCACTTTGGCCAAACCCTCTTCTTTAAGCAACTATTCGACTTTCGCTTCTTACACTTGGCCTTCTAGAAATTTAACCACCGCACGACACCTTCCACATGTCCTTCATAACCTTTGCTGCTCAGCTGATGCCTTAGATAAAAAACCTAACTCAGTAGCTCTTGAGCCAATAGACCGCTACTAACTTCTAAACCTTTCCGAAGATCATCTTTCTCGAGCCGTCAACATTAGAAATACACATTAAATCCTGAACCACCGCACCCCGCGGTCTCTGACAGCCGCTTCTCCAATACTATCTTACAATATCTTGCCCCAAAGGCGAATTGTTGAAGGTCTTAACACCGGCAAACTTAGTACATTCACCAAGGACAACGACACCTCATCACAGATGAAAATTCCACCACGCTCGCAAATACCAAGCCTCGTTACTCCATCAACCCAAATATGAACATCCTTAGCCCAATTGCCTTTCCCCCGCCGGGAATAAAATACCGAATCTCTAAATCCTGCACTGAGTAAACCTCCCTTCAAGTCATTCACTGTCCCGAAATGTAGGCAAGCATCCTACCATCACATCAATACTGCGCGATAATCCTTCATAAGTATCAGGGCAACTTGTGCCTAGCCTCAGAGCTCTTAGAAATATGACTACTGAGCTGAAACGATATAATACCTTTCCACAAGGCGACGACAATAGTCAAATCAACTACACCGGGAGAAGCATCCCGTACCACCTCTATAGTACCTTTAAAATTTCTCAATTCTTGATTTATAATAAGCGCTCCACGTCCCATAAGATTGAATAGGAAGGAAATAAAGGCATAAGCTTCAAAGGAATCAAACCGCACGATGAGGAATCAAGAAGGGAAGTATTCCTAACAGCCCTGTAGCCTCCCGAAGATAAGTACAGACGTCTCCATACCGATCCGCGAGACTCTACTAGACTTGCTCATGACTCTTGAGACCTAAGGGAACCTAGTGCTCTGATACCATGTTGTCACGACCCAAAATCCACTAAGGGTCGTGATGGTGCCGGACACCATTGTCAGGCAAGCCAACACTAAAGAACTAGGAACTTCTCATTTTAGATATTTCTGAATTCACTTGGTTTATATATCTAAACAATAAAGAATAAATTCCACTAACTAAAAAAATGATAACTTTAACAATTTCAGAATACTAACTAATCCCATGGACTTCCCAGAACCCGGTGTCACAAGTACATGAGCTATCTCTAGGAAACAATATAATACAACAACTGCCCGGAATACAAATAGGACAGAACGTAAATATGGAAATCTGAAAGAGACTCTGCTGGTTGCGGGTCATCTCGAGAAATGCAGCTCACCTAAGTCTCCGTATCAACCATGCTGCTACGCCCGCTAGGCCACTAGAATTACAAGTGCATGTGCAATAAAAATGCACAACAAGTGTAGCATGAGTACGAAAATAACATGTACTAAGTAAGTATCTCGCCTAATCTCGAAGAAGAGACGAGAGGTCGACTTCGACACTTACTAGTGGTCCAATAATAGTACATTAATAATAAGACAAATCGGGGATTCATATAAACATGAATGTGATTCAATAGAGTGAAGCAAGTAAACAATTCTTTCTTTTATATGAAAATTTCCAATTTCCTTTTTCATCAATTACACATATATTCTCAAGACGCGAAGAAGCAACGTCAACTTCAGCAAATTACAAGGCAAGCAATACAAGCATGCGCAAATCATGCCGAGGATGTACGGCCCGATCCAACAATATCTAAATTGCGCACTGCCAGAGGGTCGAATGGCGCGAACCATAGATGCATCTATTTAATCTGCTGAGGCATTCGGCCCGTTCCACAATAGATAAACACATTCAAATAGTCAAGTCAATAATTCATCAAGGGGCAATTATTTAGAAAAAGGCAAGTTTCTCTTTTAAAAGTCTAGAAATGATATCTATTCTTTTAGAAATTCATTTACACGTTCGATATGTTTAAGCATTTTTAAATTTGTCAACAAGGTTGCATTTATTACAAGTAAGCATGCTTCTGGGTCCTAAACTACCCGGACATAAGCATCATAGTAGCTAAGCACGGACTCTCGTCACCTCGTGCGTACGTAGCCCCCACAATTAGCAGCACATGTTCAATTAATTCACCTATGGGGACAATTTCCTCTTACAAGGTTAGAAAGGAGACTCACCTTGCTCCGAAGTTCCTTAACCGGCTTTTCACGCCCTTCCGAAGACTCAAATTGATGCACAACGCTCCAAAGCTAGTCAGTAATTATACAAATCCATTAATATATGTTCAATTACTCATTACAATCCAATTTATAATAATTCCTAACCCCGATCGACAAGTTGACAAAATTGCCCTCGGGCCCATGCGCCCGGATTAAATTTTTCGAAGGAAAGGTTTACCCATGACCTCACGAACTCAAATATATAATTTACTCTCAATTTCATGCCCAAAATCGTGGTCAAAATCCAAGAATACGAATTTTCTTGGTTTTCCCTGAAACCCCAAGTTTTCCACTAATTTTCATGCTCAAATCCGTAACAAAACCATGTATTTAACTTACAAGGGGTGAAATTAACTTACCTCATGTTTGAATGATGAAATCTCTCTCTTGGAGCTCTCCAAAATTGCCCAACTAGAGTAAAAATGGAGGAAAATGGCCAAGACCCCCGATTTTAAAGAACCTTAATGCCTCCAGCAATACCGCCCCTGCGGTCACATGACCGCTTCTGCGGTTCCATAGGTGCGGCCCCTCTACCGCTCTTGCGGTTTCTCTCCGGGCTCCCCTTTCCGCTTCTGCGCCTCAACACCCGCAGGTGCGGTCCCGCTTCTGTGGCGAAATGACCGCATTTGTGGTCCTTCACCTCCAGCCCAAAATCGCATCTGCGGCTATTCTAGCCGTTTCTGCGGCTCCGCACCTGCGGCCAAATCCTCGCAGGTGCGGTTACACCAGATATCAGCTGCTTCAGCTATTCTCCCCAACTCCAATTCAATCCGTTAACCATCCGGAATCCACCCGAGGCCCCCAGGACCCCGTCCAATCATACCAACCAGTCCCATATCACATTACGGACTTGCTCGAGGCCTCAAATCACATCAAACATCAATAGAATCATGAATCGACCTCCAATCCAAGCTTAATGAACTTTAGAACTTCAAAGTTCTACATTCGATGCCGAAACCTATCAAATCACGTCCGATTGATCTCAAATTTTGCACACAAGTCATATTCAACATTACGTACCTACTCCAATTTCCGGAATCGAAATCCGACCCCGATATCAAAAAGTCCACTTCCGGTCAAACTTCTCAAAAACCTTCAAACTTCTATCTTTGGCCAAATGACTCCAAAATGACCCACGGACCTCCGAATTCACTTCCGATCGTGCTCCCAACACCAGAATCACTATACGGAGCAATTACCAGACTCAGAATCCCAAACGGACATTGATAACACTGAAATGCATCTTCACCCAAACTTATGAAATTCTTCCAAAAATACTAACTTCCACAATAGGTGCCAAAACATTCTCGGGTCTTCCAAAACCTGATTCGGACATACGCCCAAGTCCGAAATCATCATACGAACCTGGTGGAACCTTCGAATCCCGATTCCGAGGTCGTTTACTCAAAAATCCAATCTTAGTCAATTCTTTCAACTTAAAGCTTCCGAAATGAGAATTCTCTCTCCAAATCATCTCCGAACTTCGCGGAATTCAATTCCGACCATGCGTACAAGTCATAATACCTGAAATGAAGCTGCTCCTGGCCTCAAACTGCTGAACGGCGTGCTAGAGCTCAAAACGACCGGTCGGATCGTTACACTTATAAATGGACATAGTTGGTTATCATTTTTGTATGAATTGTGGAAAACAACATAAACAGGGGATACATAATGGGCCCAGAACACATGGGACAAAAGGGCGAAAAATTTACAAATGGCCATATTTACGCCGGTCAATCAAATTTAGCCACATAATTAATGGTCAACTATATTTAGCCACTAAGTTAGCCGCGAATAATTTGTTGACTAAAATACCTCCACTCTCTTTTGTAAAATTTATGCGACTTGACCTCATATTCTGTTTTAGCAAAATCTTGCGGCGTCAATCTGCAGATCGAAGTAAGCTCTCTCAAATATTTTTCTGATTATTTTAATTTTCTGGTTTAATCTTCGTATTCTTTTATGATCACAGACTTCAATGTGATAATCTACGATTCTTCTCATTTGTAATTCAAACCAGAAAATTCAAACAATCAGTAAAATAATTGAGTGAAGTAAGCTCTCAATTATTCCTTTGATTCTTCGAATTTTCTGATTTGATTTCAATGCTTTAATTTGTGCGTTAATCTCGAATTTTGTCATTGCGTTAATCTATGCGTAATTGTATAATATATCTTCTTCTTTGTAATTCAGATCGTAACTAATAAAATCTACATTTTTCCGAAATTATTATAAATTTTATATGAAAAACTACACAGTCTCCAACATCTAGTATTGGAGGTATACTTAAATCTAGATTATGCATAGATTATACTGGAAGTATCTGTGATTACACATCAAAAATTTTAGGGTGCGACTAATGTTAAATGCTATAGTACTGGAGGTATCTTTAATTCAAAACCACAAAAAATAACATAAAATCGCGCAGAACAAAACGCCAGTATAATATGCTGGACTTTCTCAATTAATATCTAAAACTCAGAAACTTCCAGCTGATTATACTGGAAGTATCTGTGATTAAAATAAGAACACAGCTAACGTTGTAAGGTTCCCCAAATGTTGTGAATAAAATGCTAAACTTTTATGATTACATATGTGAAGGACACAAAATCTGCAACATATAATACTGGGGAGATCCTTAATTAAAAACCAGAAAAAATAATACACAAAATGGTACAAAAGATAACCCCAGTATAATATGCTGGACATTTCTTAATTAATATCAAAAACTCATATTCTTTCCAGCTTATTATACTGGAGGTATCTGTGATTCAAATAAAAAGAACACATCTAACTTTTTAAGGTTCTCCTAATAATATATGTGAAAACTATAAAGTCTGCAGCATAAATGTCACGACCCAAAATCCACTGAGGGTCGTGATGGCGCCGGACACCACTGTCAGGCAAGCCAACCAAAAATACTTAATTAAATTTTTGTTTTAATACTCCTGAAATCTATGATTTTCCTTCAAATTTACCAATTAAAAAGATAATCGCTTCAATTCAAATTAAATGATAAGCAATTAATACAAAATACTTCATAACCATCCCAGAACCCGGTGTCACAAGTGCATGAGCAATTTCTAAGAAAATCGAGTAAACAGCAACAGCTGCCCGGAATACAATTGGATAGAAAATAAATAGAATCCTGAGAGAGACTATACTAGCTACGGGTCGCCTCGAGGAAATACAGCTCACCTAGTCTCCGTGTCAACCATGCTGCTATGCCCACTAGGCCACTAGAGGTGCATGTGCATGTGCAACAAAAATGCACAGAAGTGTAGTATGAGTACAAAAATAACGTGTACTCAGTAAGTATCCCGCCTAATCTCGAAGAAGTAGAGACAAGATGGCAACTTCGACACTTACTAAAGGTCCGGTAATAATATTATTAATGCGATGACTCATAGATTTATTAAGAACAACAGTAAAATTGTCACTAAACAGGTGAAAGTTCCTTTTTATTTTAAGTCTCCAGATTCATAATCCATTAATTAACAATTATCTCAAGTCGGGGAGAGCAGATATTAGTATCAACAAATATCAAGGCAAGCAATACAAGCATGCGCAACTCATGCCGAGATCGTACGGCCTGATCCAACAATATTTAAAATGTGCACTGCCGAGGGTCGAGCGGCCCGAACCATAGATGCATCTATTACCCCGCTCGCGAATCATACATGCGACGCGGTCAAATATAAATGAACACGACGATCAATCAGTCATGAATTTATCAGGGAACAATTATCCTAGGAAAAGCCAATTCCCTTTTTAACAATTCAAGAAAATGAAGTTTAATCTTCTTAGAAATTCATTTACCAATTCGATAGGATTTAAGAAATTCAATTGTCAATAAGATCACAAATATTCCAAGTATAGCATGCTTTTTGGGTCCTAGACTACCCGGACTTACACATATTAGTAGCTACGCACGGACTCTCGTCACCTCGTGCATACGTAGCCCCCACAAATAGGAGCATATAACCAATTATTTCACCTATGGGGACAATTCTCTCTTACAAGGTTAGAAAGGAGACTCACCTCGCTCCGAAGATCCATAACCGGCATTCCACGCCCTTCCGAAAACTTGAATCGATGCTAAATACTCCAAAACTAGCCAATGATTATGCAATTCCATTAATATACGATAAACTACTCATATTAATCCAATTTATAATAATTCCTAACCCCGATCGAAAAGTTGACAAAAATGCCCTCGGGCCCACGTGCCCGGATTCCGAAAGTTTTCGAAGATTAAGCTTCCCATAACCTCACGAACTCAAATATATAATTCTCTCTTAATTCCATACCCAAAATCGTGGTCAAATTCCAAGAATATAAATTTCTAGGTCTTTCCACCAAAACCCCAAATTTCTACCAATTTACATGCTAAAATACATACATAATCAATGTATTTAACTCAAGATAGGTGGGATTAGCTTACCTTGTCATTGATGATGAAAAATCCCACTTGAAGCTCTCCAAAATCGCCCACACCCAATGAAGAATGGGGGAAAACTGACCAAACCCCCGGATTTTTTAAAAACGAACCATTACTGTCTACCAGTAGTTCCGCACCTGCGGTCAC
>NW_017672623.1:148867-180071 GCF_001879085.1 Nicotiana attenuata
AACTTAGTACGTTCAATTAGGACAACGACACCTCATCATAAAAGAAAACTCCACCACGCTCGCAAATACCAAGTCTCGTTACTCCATCAGCCCACATCTGAACATTCTTAGTCCGATTGCCCTTCCCTTGCCTGGAATAAAATACCGAATCTCTAGATCGTGCACTGAGTAAACCTCCCTTCAAGTCATTCACTGCCCCGGCACGTAGGCAAACATCCTACCATCATATCAATACTGCGGAACAATCGTTCATAGCATCATAGCAACTTGTGTCTAGCCTCAGAGCTCTTAGGAGCACCGCTACTGAGCCGAAACGACAGAATATCCTTTCACAAGGCGGCGATAATAGCCCAGACAACTACGCAGGGAGAAACATCCCGCACCACATCGGTAGTTCCATTACAATTCTTCAATTCTCGATTTATAACAGGAGGTTCGCGTCGCGTAGGATTGAGTAGGAAGGAAACAGGGGCATAAGCCTCAAGGAATCAAACCGCATGATGAGGAATCAAGAAGGGAAGTACTCCTAACAGTCCTGCAGCCTCCCGAAGATAAGTACAGACGTCTCCGTACCGATCCGCGAGACTCTACTAGACTTGCTCATGACTCGTGAAACCTACGGGAACCTAGTGCTCTGATACCATGTTGTCACGACCCAAAATGCACTGAGGGTCGAGATGGCGCCGGACACCACTGTCAGACAAGCCAACCAAAAATACTTAATTAAATTTTTTTCGTATTAATACTCCTGAAATCTATGATTTTCCTTCAAATTTAACAATTAAAAAGATAATCTCTTCAATTCAAATTAAATGATAAGCAATTAATACAAAATACTTCATAACCATCCCAGAACTTGGTGTCACAAGTGCATGAGCAATTTCTAAGAAAATCGAATAAAGTACAACAGCTGTCTGGAATACAATTGGATAGAAAATAAATAGAATCTTGAGAGAGACTATACTAGCTGCGGGTCGCCTCGAGGAAATACAGCTCACCTAGTCTCCGTGTCAACCATGCTACTACGCCCACTAGGCTACTAGAGGTGCATGTGCCTCTGCAACAAAAAAGCACAGAAGTGTAGTATGAGTACAAAAACAACATGTACTCAGTAAGTATCCCGCCTAATCTCGAAGAAGTAGAGACGAGATGGCAACTTCGACACTTACTAAAGGTCCAGTAATAAAATTATTAATGCGATGACTCACAGATTTATTAAGAACAACAGTAAAATTGTCACTAAACAGGTGAAAGTTCCTTTTTATTTAAAGTCTCCGGATTCATAATCCATTAATTAACAATTATCTCAAGTCGGGGAGAGCAGATATTAGTATCAACAAATATCAAGGCAAGCAATACAAGTATGCGCAACTCATGCTGAGGTCATATGGCCTGATCCAACAATATTTAAAATGTGCACTGCCGAGGGTCGAGCGGCCCGAACCATAGATGCATCTATTACCCCACTCGCGAATCATACATGCGACGCGGTCAAATATAAATAAACACGACGATCAATCAATCATGAATTTATCAGGGAACAATTATCCAAGGAAAAGCCAATTCTCTTTTAACAATTCAAGAAAATGAAGTTTAATCTTCTTAGAAAGGGTGCTGTCATCCGTGGTCGCCAGGGAGACTAGAATAGAAGAGCCCGTCGACTCTTTTTAGTTTTAGAAGGTTTAAATTCATTTACCAATTCGATAGAATTTAAGAAATTCAATTGTCAATAAGATCACAAATATTCCAAGTATAGCATGCTTTTTGGGTCCTAGACTACCCGGACTTACACATATTAGTAGCTACGCACGGACTCTCGTCACCTCGTGCGTACGTAGCCCCCACAAATAGGAGCACATAACCAATTATTTCACCTATGGGGACAATTCCCTCTTACAAGGTTAGAAAGGAGACTCACCTCGCTCCGAAGATCCATAACCGGCATTCCACGCCCTTCCGAAAACTTGAGTCGATGCTAAATGCTCTAAAACTAGCCAATGATTATGCAATTCCATTAATATATGATAAACTACTCATATTATTCCAATTTATAACAATTCCTAACCCCGATCAAAAAGTTGACAAAAACGCCCTCGGGCCCACGTGCCCGGATTCCGAAAATTTTCGAAGATTAAGCTTACCCATAACCTCACGAACTCAAATATATAATTCTCTCATAATTCCATACCCAAAATCGTGGTCAAATTCCAAGAATATAAATTTCTAGGTCTTTCCACCAAAACCCCAAATTTCTACCAATTTACATGCTAAAATCCATACATAATCAATGTATTTAACTCAAGATAGATGGGATTAGCTTACCTTGTCGTTGATGATGAAAAATCCCACTTGAAGATCTCCAAAATCACCCACACCCAATGAAAAATGGGGAAAAATGACCAAACCCCCGATTTTTAAAAGAACCATTCTGTCTCCAGCAGTTTCGCACATGCGGTCACTTGACCGCTTCTGCGGTTCCGCAGGTGCGAGCTTCCATCCGCATCTGCGATCCTCCTCCTAGGTTCCGCTTGCGCATCTGCGCTTCCTCTTCCGCAGGTGCGGTCACGCATTTGCGACAAAACGACCGCATCTGCGGTCCCAACCTGGCCGGCCCCTTTCCGCTTCTACGCCGCACTGACCGCATCTGCGATCACGCAGTTGCGGTAATTCCTTCGCACCTGTGGCCTCTGCTCCCTTCACATCTAACTGCTTCTGCGGTTCAATTCCTCGCTTCTGCGGGGCCGCTTCTGCGGTGAATCCTCCGCAGAAGCGGTTATACCAGCAACCAGACCCCTTCAGCTCATCCTTCAAGCTCCAATTCGATCCGTTAACCATCCGGAATCCACCCGAGGCCCCCGGGACCCCAACCAATCATATCAACCAATCCCAAAACACATTACGGACTTGCTTGAGGCCTCAAATCATATCAAACAACGCTAAAACTACGAATCGACCTCCAATCCAAGCTTTATGAACTTTAGAATTTCAAACTTCTACTTTCGATGTTTAAACCTATCAAATCACGTCCGATTGGCTTCAAATTTTGCACACAAGTCATATTCGACATTACGGACCTATTCCAACTTTCGGAATCGGATTTCGACCCCGATATCAAAAAGTCCACTTCCGGTCAAACTTCTCAAAAACCTTCAAATTTCTATCTTTAGCCAAATGACCCACGGACCTCCGAATTCACTTCCAATCGTGCTCCCAACACCAGAATCACCATACGGAGCTACTCCCAGACTCGGATTCCCAAACAGACGTCGGTAACACTGAAATGCACTGCAACCCAAACTTATAAAATTTCTTCCAAAATAGGCGCCAAAACACTCCTGGGTCATCCAAAACCCGATCCTGGCATACGCTCAAGTCCAAAATTATCACACGAACCTGCTGGAGCCTTTGAATCCCAATTCCGAGGTCGTTTACTCTGAAATCCAATCCTAGTCAATTCTCTCAACTTAAAGCTTCCGAAATGAGAATTTCCTCTCCAAGTCAACTCCGAACTTCCCGAAATTTAATTCCAACCACGCCTACAAGTCATAATGTCTGAATTGAAGCTGCTCATGGCCTTGAACTGCTGAACGGCGCGCTAGGGCTCAAAACGACCGGTCGGGTCGTTACAATAAAATGGTGTTACAGTGCTCGATTCAAAACCAGAACAAAAACATAAGTATAATACGCGGGATCTTTCTGAATTAATATGTAAAACTCATAAAACTCCAATGTATTATACTTGAAGTTTTTTCCCATTTAAACAACTATAAAAAAATTATAAATAAAATGGTATAGAACAAAACACCAGTATAAAAATACTGCACTCTTTTTAATTTAATATGTAAAACTCAAAAAATTCCAGCAGATTATACTGGGAGTACATGTGATTCAAACCAGAAGAAACACATCTAAAATTTTAAGGTTTCTCTAATGTTGTGAATAAAATGCTAAACTTTTATGATTACATATGTGAAAGATACAAACTCTACAACATATAATACTGGAGGGATCTTGTGATGACCTGAAAGGTCATCTCGTGTTTTAGAACCCAATTCGGGGTTCCGAGGTCTTCAAAACCTCAATTTCTTTTTCCTTGATTTGCGTGCACAATCTGAACGCGTTTCCGGAAAGCCTTTATGTGAAAATTTGAGAAATTATTAAGTTTTTCCTTTAAAAGTTGATTTTAGTTGACTTCGGTCAACATTTTGAGTAAACGGACCCGGACCCGTGTTTTGACTGTCCCGGATGGCCCGTAGTAAAATATGGGACCTGGGAGTATGCCCGGAATCGAATTCAGAGGTCCCTAGTCCGAGAAATGAATTTTTAATGAAAATTGTTAAACTAGAATTATAAAGGTTTTAAGAATTAGGTTAATGATTGATTTTGTTGATACCGGGTCCGTATTGTGGTTCCGGAACCCGGTACAGGTCCGTTATATTATTTATACCTTATCTGTGAAATTTGGTGAGAAACGAAACTGATTTGACGTGATTCGGACCTTTGGTTGAGAAAATAGAACTTTCAAACTTTCTTAAAAATTTCATGCAATTTGATGCTAAATTCGTAGTTCTAGGTGTGTGCATGTATGGTTTGGAGCCCCGAGGGCTCGGGTGAGTTTCGAATTGGCTACGGGGTGATTTACACTTAGAAATCTGGTGTGTTTTGCTGCAGTCAGTGTTTCTGGTTTTTCTTCTTCGCGTTCACGAAGATACTCTCGCGAACGCGACGTGTAACCTGGGCTGAGGAGGGGATTGTTCATCGCGAACGCGTCGCCGTGGTCGCGAACGCGGAGCACTTGGGGGCTGCTCTTCGCGAACGCGACCGGCATCACGCGAACGCGTAGAGTAAAATGGAGGTTGTTTAACCAAAAAATTGTTAAACCCTTTAGTTAAACTAATTAATAGAGAGGTAGAAGGTAAATCTTAGCCAAACATAATTAACTCTAGATCAAAATATATTGAGTACAAAAATCGGAGAAGAACAAGCTGATTTAATATTTCTTAAGATGATTATCATACATCAAATGGAAATGATAAGCTTACATCTATGACAGGTTTACATCATAATCGTAAGAACACAGAAGGAAATTAAAAGAGAGAAAGTTGTTGATAACTCAGAGGTCCCCCCTTGTTGGTTCCTTAACGATGACTATAAATGTTGTAGCCAGATCTGGATCCCGAGACTCCAGTAATGGTCTCCTGCCTCCCTATATATACTAATAATTTTTCCCTTTTATCCAACGGTCTTTGACCGGCGTGCTTTCTCATGACTGGGTCCTTCATTACTTGCCCAAACATTACACTTGTTCTGCGATGTAAGCTTTCTAATGGCTTGATCTCGACAGAGACCGTGGTACTCGTCGCCATAATGCCTCGTGGGCATGACCGTGGCTGGGTCGACCTCTTACCTTCCCCTTTAATGATAACCATCCGGTGGTCAGATTTTGACCCATACAGAGGTGGGTTGGGGAATCATTGAGTTGCTCGTCCCGAACGCGGTCCCAGGTCCGCGAACGTGATGGTCAGGGGGACATACCATCGCGAACGCCCTTCTGGCCGCAATGCATCGCGAACGCAACAGGTCCATCGCGAACGCAATGAAGGCATGTCCAGTGTTTTAAAAACAGAACCAAAAAATGGGAAAGGGTCAAATTTTCATATCTTCTTCACTAGAACTTAGCCTAGGGCGATTTTTGAAGAGGGATTTCAACACCAAATCATAGGTTCGTGTTCTTTAACTCATCTCTTTCGATATCCATCGACACCCATTAGATTTTTAGCCCTAAATCTTGTTCTTTCATGGTAGAATTAGGGATTTTAGGAAGACTTGGGGATTTTGCGAATTTGGGAATTTAGACCTCGATTTTGGGTCGGATTCCGAAACTAATTATATATTTGGGCTCGTAGGTGAATGGGTTTTGGTCCGAACCTCGAGTTTTGACCAAGCGGGCTCGGGGTCAATTTTTGACTTTTTTGGGGAATTGTTGGGAAACTTGTAATTGTGCATTGGAATTGGTTTCTTAGTCGATAATTGATATTATTAAGTTAATTATGATTAGATATGAGTGGTTCGGAGGTGGAAACTAGAGGAAAGGCGGTGATTGAGGCTTGAGTTCGGCCGTGGAATCGAGGTAAGTGTTGTGGCTAACCTTAGCTTGAGGGATTAGGTGTTGTTGTCTATTTGCTAAGTGTTTGGTTGTTGAGTACGACGTATAGGTGAGGTGACGCGTACCTATACGTTGTTGTCGAGTCATAGCATGCGAGTGAGTCTTATACTTGTAACTGTTGTATTCTTTATTCGTACTGTTCATGCTTAATCTGGTTATTCTTCATGTTAAACAAATCTTATCATGTTTTTCCTGGAATTGGATATTGGTTGAGTATTGACTCAAGTTGAGATTTATATTGTGAAGTTAAATATTGAAACGAGGTTGGTTATTGATGATTCCCTTGTCGGGTTGTTATTGTTCTGTTGTTTGGGTGAGGAAGAGTGTAAAAGCACGAAGGGTGATGCCGTGCAATATTTTGTGAGTAAGTGTTAATACACGAAGGGTGATGCTATGCCATATTCTATGAGTGTTAATGCACGAAGGGTGATGCCGTGCCATATTCTGTGAGTGTAATGCACGAAGGGTGATGCCGTGCCATGTCGTGAGAGAGTTAATGCACGAAGGGTGATGTCGTGCCGTTTCTATTGTTTCTTATGGTAAGGACGAGAGTAAAAGCACGAAGGGTGATGCCGTGCACTTGTTTGCTATTTAGTACTTTTGTTGGTGCAAAGCATGATATTTATTGTGTTTCTTTACTGTACTATTTTCAGGATTTAATATTCCCCTCAGCATATTTTCCCCCTTCCCATTATTATCTGCTAAATTTCCATTTGTTGTTATTTTCTCGTATATGACTTAATTGCACAGGTTCATATTATTGTCGTGTCCGAGCCTCGTTACTACTTCGCCGAGGTTAGGCTCGATACTTACTAGTACATGCGGTCGGTTGTACTGATACTATACTCTGCACTTTCTGTGCAGATGTTGGTACTGGGACGTGTTGATTTGAGTTGGGTTCCTTCAGTCCATCAGGAGACCCAAGGTAGATCTGCCGGCGTTCGCAAACCCTGGAGTCCCCTTCCAGTTGTCCCATTTCATTGTTTTTACTTAGATTCAAAGACAGCTGTATTTTTCTTTCGGTCAGTGTTTGTAGTGACTCTCAGAAGTTCGTGAATTGTGACACCAGATTCTGGGTAATCGTGTATTAGTGTTTAGATTATTGTAATTTTCCGCACTTCTTTCCTTTGTTTGGTTTAAATTATTGTTATTTACTGTTTTGGATAGCGGATAGCGTATTAGATCTTTATTTGTTGGCTTGCCTAGCATTCTAAAAGTTAGGTACCATCACGATCCCGACGGTGGGAAGTCCGGGTCGTGACAGATCTTTAATTAAAAATCATAAAAAATAATACATAAAATGGTGCAAAAGTAATCCCAGTATAATATGCTGGATTTTTCTTAATTAATATCAAAAACTCAGATTCTTCCAGCTTATTATACTGGAGGTATCTGTGATTCAAATAAGAAGAACACATCTAACTTTTTAAGGTTCTCCTAATTTCTTGAATAAAATGCTACACTTTTATGATTATATATGTGAAAACTATAATGTCTGCAGCATAAAATGGTGTTACAGTCCTTGATTCAAAATCAGAACAAAAATACAAGTATAATACGCTGGAGCTTTCTGAATTAATATGTAAAACTCATAAAACTCCAATGTATTATGTTGGAAGTTTTTTTCATTCAAACTACTATAAAAACTTATAAATAAAATGGTATAGAACAAAACACCAGTATAAAATACTGCACTTTTTTTAATTTAATATGTAAAACTCAGAAAATTCCAGTAGATTATACTGGCAGCATCAATGATTCAAACCAGAAGAAACACATCAAATTTTTTAAGGTTTCCCTAATGTTGTGAATAAAATGCTAAACTTTTATGATTACATATGTCAAAGATACAAACTCTGCAGCATATAAAACTGCAGGGATTTTTAATTAAAAACCGAAAAAAATACATAAAATGGTACAAAAGATAACCCCAATATAATATGCTGGATTTTTCATAATTAATATCAAAAACTCAGACTCTTCCAGCTTATTATACTGGAGATATCTGTGATTCAAATAAGAAGAACACATCTAACTTTTTAATAAAAAAGAAAAAGACAAATAATCATTAAAAACAATTAATGACAAATAAAATAAAATTCTAGTCTAAACAGAACTCATCCAGTATAACATACTGGACAACAAGCTTACAGACGGCAGACTTCCCATAAAATATACTGGAATCAAACAAAACTCAAGTATTACATACTGGATCAAAGAACATATTAAAAAAGAAAAAGACAAATAATCATTCAAAAAGATTAATACAAATAAAATAAATTTCTAGTCTAAACAAAACTCATCCAGTATAACATACTAGACAACAAGCTTACAGGCGGCAGACTTCCCATAAAATATACTGGAATTAACCAAAACTCAAGTATTACATACTGGATCAAATAGCATATTAAAAAAGAAAAAGACAAATAATCATTCAAATAAATTAATCACAATTAAGACAAAATTATAGTCTAAACAGAACTCATCCAGTATAACATACTGGACAACAAGCTTACACACAGCAGACTTCCCGTAAAATATACTAGAATCAAACAAAACACAACTATATTATAATAATCATCCAGTATAACATACTGAAAGACATATTCACAGGACAGACTTCCAGTATAATATACTGAACAAAATTTATTACTAAACTCGATAAACAAAAAACATAATAAAAAATGATCCAGTATAAAATACTGGGAAACAAGCCTTCAGAAGACAGATTTCCCGTATAATATACTATACCAAATTTAAATATGAAGTCCAGCACATTGTTCTGGATTTCAAGTTTTAACAAGAACTGGAGAAAACTATAATGCAGTTGAAGCGAAAAAATACTTGAAAATTAACTCTAATATATAGAGACTAGAAAAATATTTAAACAACTTATCAAAATAAATTACACAACGATTACAATATTACAACATAAAACTAACAATAGAGTGACAAAATTATCAGAAATAAGACGAACTAATGAACAGAGAAAAAATCGTAAAAGTTAAAATACCACAAATATTTAAACGCTAACAGTACGGAAATCAAACTTAAACCTAACGAAACAACAATAACAACGAAAATTCAAACACATTATGGTAAAAAAACACTCACCTAGATAATTTTGAAGAAAATTGGACCTAACCCAGACAAGATTCGAAGAAAGTGCTGACGAAAGCGAAATCCGACACTGCTATAAAAAAAAAAAAAGAAGGACGATAAAATATGAAAAGTAACTAAACATGATGTTAAAAAATTCAAGGACAATTATGTCATTTACTAACATATTTTAAGTTAAAATAACTAAAAATCGATTACATTAGCGATGGTAGCTATTTTTGGATAGCCGACCGTAAAAATGGCTACCCATTTTGACGACAAAAGGACCTAGGCCCAAAATATATAACACAGTACAAGAAAAGCTAGGCCCTCAATTATTAGGATGCACAATGTGGTGAAGGGGCCCACCTAAAGTGTATACGTGTGCATCTGTAAGTTTTGGAATGACTTAGAGTTGTTGGGCCACGTGTGTGATGAGAAGGACAGGAGACTAGAGATTAAAAATATCATGGTATAGCCAGTTTTCACACTGGTCAATGAAAAATAGCCAGCGTTTATCAAGTCAATGAAAAATAGCCATTATTTTGCTGCAACAGGGACCGGTCCAGTATAATATACGGGAGTTCTGGTGCATTTGTGTACGAACTCCAGCATATTATGCTGAACCGGTATACTTTGCTAACTCCTGTAAAATTTGCGGGAGACTGGAGCACCAGTGCTCCAAACTCCAGTATATTATACTGGACAATTATACTTGCTGGAACTCCCGTAAAATTTGCGGGAGTTCCAGCATAGTTATCCTGGAACTCCCGTAAAATTTACGGGAGTTCAAGCATACTTATGCTGGAACTCCCGTAAAATTTGCGGGCGTATTTTTCCGGATTTTGAACAGTGTGTTCGCTCAGATTTAAAGTGGCTAAATTTCGATGACTTTTCAAACTTGGCTATTTTTCAACGACCAGTGGTAAATTTGGCTATTTTTGAATTTTTCCCGACTAGAGAGGGTTGAGAATTGAGATGATCATTCACAGGCCCAATAAAAATTGACATGACATTCCCATGGCCTTCTGTCTTGCTAAATTTTGGATACAAGACAATTCCGTTTTTCCATTTCACAGTTTTATTTTAGTGTAGAGTACTAGTATATACTTCCATATGAAAGAAGAAAAAAACTGTATCCTTTAAATATATATTGTATGTGTACTTTTAAATGATATAATGTTGTTTCAAAAAATTGTGCAGAATTTACTATGTCATGTTAAGAATATTTTAAAACTGTTTAGCCCCGACAAATGATGTAAGAGTTTTCAAGTTTATTTCAGATAAATATGCCGATAGCAATAGTAATGTCATGGGCGAGCTGTGGCATGTTGAAGACACGCAAGGAGAAGTCTATGAGTTTTGACGCCCATAAGTATGTCAATCTTGGTGGTGTCTTGCTAAAGCTACTCAGTAAGCTCCCATTATGTGTTGTCAGAGCTCAAATGATGTTTATTTTAGGAATACAGTCTAATGATTATATTAAATTATCTTTTTATGTAAGAAATCCACGCTTATTAATAAAGATTATTATTATATAAATAATTTTGGACCTGACTTTACGCCATCTTTGGAAAAGTTAGATCCTATACTTTACCAAGTTTTGTTATTGTGCTCTAAAGCATTTTCAAGTTCCCATTGATTGTTATGAACAGAGACTGGCCAAAAGATTAAGGTAAAAGGGCTTGTTTGAAATATTGAAAAACTTTGTATGGGACTCAGGGAAAGGGAGAGCAGTTCGAGCTATTAAAAGGAGAATTAGGTGCTGCAAAAGGGATATACGAATTATGTTGAAGCTTCAAGACTGTGCTTCCCATCTCCTCTTCTGAATATGCACCTTATCCCCTTTCTTCGAGTTCTGCTTCTCATCCCTATTCTTATCTCTTTTCTTAGTTACTTATTTTCCATATAGTAGTTTGAGTGTTGCAATTGATATCTCAAGGTTGTAATCAGTGTTCCATCTTATTATATAGTGAGGAATTATGGGTTTGTGACATTGGTGCTTTTATTGAGAGGAATCCAACAGCGACGATGTTTCTACCTTGATTCAGTGGCGACGACATCTAGATAGCTGGATTTTTCGGGCCGAGTTGTACTTCACATGCCTTGGCTTCTTCAACAAGGATTGGCTGCCTCTTCCTTCCTTCTATCTAGAAGGCGATGCCCTAGCGTGGTTCGATTTGTTACTTCACAACAACCAATTTTATTATTGGAACCATTTCAAGGAGAAGTTTCTTCTGCATTTTCAGAAACGGACCTTCACTGATTCGTCGAGAGTGGCAGTTACTTCACAAGCTTGTGTTGACTACCTGAATTGCGCTACATTGGTTCCACCAGTGACCTCTGAGTTTGCCTCTACTCAAATCCCCGAAACTCACGAACCCAAATCTCGTCTAGTTAATGGAGACAAGAATGCGGCTGTCGTAGATGAGGTATTTGATGAAAATCCCCAAAGTAGTGAACGTGATATGCATATCTCAGTTTTCAAAGGATGAAGCTCAGTTAGTTTCTCTTGTTGGCCGAGATTATTTTGTGCCTAAAGAGATGGAACAATTTGAGATTTTGTCTATAGCATTTGAGGAACTTTTAGATGCAATGAAGACAAACTCTGATTCAGACGATGGAAAATCAGAGGAAGACCACAGAGACTGCACTAAGGTGGAGGAAAATTCAAGCAACTCTGCAGATCAGGTGTTCGCTATAAGTCCTCAACGAGATACTGCCGCACAGCTCCGTCACATTGCAACTATGATGTTGGATCCTTTCTCTAGCTTGATCCTAGGTGATAAGTTTCCTATTGGTTGAATACTTGTTGTGCCTGTTAATATCAATTTGGACGATTGTCATATACTTGGTACTTGTTATTGCTGTCAACCGAGGGCTTGTGCATCTTTCGACTATGTGTCTAGATCACCTATAGGGACTATTCCATTTTGTAGTTGTGTGGAAAATTGGTTCGACACAAGGCAAGATTTTAAGGCTGATTCATGTGTTGAATCTGAAGATTTAACACAAATTGAGGGATTTCTTCCACTTATCACCACAACAGATTTAGATGGTGAATGTGCCGAGATTGCAGAGTTTTCTCTTTGCTCATTAAATCAATCATTTGGTCCTTACTGCCTCCTGGTTTTCGGAATGCCGCAACACATAAGAGCTTGAAAAATAGAGTGGTATTCTCTGGATGCCAAGCTTCGGGAGGTACACAAATTTATGTAGTGCCGCATGAACATCTGGAACGAGCTATGTAAATGCCTCCTCTGTTGATAGCAGACCTCCTAAATGGATACTTGAATTGGCGATATTTAAAGACATGTATCTTGCTGAATTTTTTATGGACCCCATAATTTTTGAAGATCAATATCTTGATAATTTTGGTACAAAGAAAGAGGGTGTCATTTTGACTAGTGCAAGACATTCTGTTAAAGTACTTCTTGAATATGTAAATGAAAGTTATGCTAGGGATTCAATGATAAACGTATTTTGAGTCAATTTTCATGTGTTAATGGTGCTAATTTCTTTATAGCAACTGTTCAAGCAACTGCGCCAGCTCTTAGTGTATGGGATCCTGAAATAAGTTTTGAGTTCTTGGCTCTAAAAGATTCTACAAAGTATGTGGCGGTCTTTTTATTACTGGTACTAGCAGGTTGTGCGTCATTGCCTATTCTAACTCTAAGACTAGAGTGTGGGATCCGGGACAACCATGGTTTGCGCATTCCTAAAATCTGCAGTATGATTTGGCACTGTTAGTTACTACTTTACCAAAGGTTACTCATTTTTATATTGCTGATTGGACTTTTGTGAGGTCTCAAGCACATATGGACATTGCTTTACCTGACAGCTATTCTTATGATGACAAAAATAAAAGTTTTCTTCCTTGTTTTCTTACGATAGCCTTATTCCTTCATGTAGCTAATTCCTCTGGAGAATTGCTTTTGGCCAAGGGTGACACTGCGCTGTTAAGAAACATCATATGCCAAAGTATAAAAGTTGCTATACTTGGGGATATGCTTGAAGTTGGTCCAACAGAATTCACGTTCAATGAGTTGCTATTACTGTTTTGATGTGACGCCCATTTTTATGTACTTGCACTTGGTGAAACGAGGTTTCTCATAGTAAGCAAGAATATATATTGTGCAGGGGAGATCAAGCTGGTATGCATTAATGATGCTCATTACATGACTTCTGAAATTATTAATTATGTAATTACAGGTGATGTTATCCTTGACAATGACAATAGTCAAAGGTAATTAGGATTGATTTTGGACCTTGTCAACCTTATTTCCCCTACAACACTATGTTGTGTAATGGTTAGCAAGAATGCGTCAACTGAATCATCTTCAATGAGTCTGGATTGCTTGAAAATAAGGTTCATATATGCACTTATTCTTGGGAGTATCTGTCAAATGCTTGCCAGGCTGCTCTACAACCCAATATTTTCTTGATCTCCAATATGTTATTGATGATGATGGAAGGCGCTATGGTCCTTTGTGGACAACGAGTTCTATTAAGGAACCCCAAGATCATTCTACTTATTGAGTCCACCATTGTTCTTGCTACTGGTTTGCATAGAATTGTCGAGGAAACTCAAGTCAAGTGTGACCCTCCTCATGGCAAGATGCTAGCTTGTTGTCGTATGGTTAGTGCTGACATTTTCCCAAAGGTTGTCAATGTTGTGTTGGCCAACATCTCATGTCACCTTGACACAGTGATAGATCACATCTTTTCTTATCACAGAGACTACCTTCGTATAGTCACAATTGGCGGAACAAGTGTTACTAACATTGTTCTTAACCCGAACCTTAAGGACAAGGTTCTTATTGAGGAAAGGAGTATTGTTATGAACGAGATTGGCCAAAAGACTAAGGTAAAAGACTTGTTTGAGATATTAGAAAACTTTGTATGGGACCCAGGAAAGAGAGAGCAGTCAAGCTATTAAAAGGAGAATTAGGTGTTGCAAAAGGGATGTACGAATTATGTTCAAGCTTCGGCTCTCTTCTCTTCTTAATTCGTACCTCATCCCCTTTTTCTGAGTTCTGCTTCTCATCCCCATTCTTATCTCTATTCTTAGTTACTTAGTTTCCATATAGTAGTTTGAGTGTTCCAATTGATATCTCAAGGTTGTAATTAGTGTTCCGTTCTTATTATATAGTGAGGAATTACGGGTTTGTTACATTGATTCAAAATCTGTGAATATACGATTGACTGATGGAACCAAATACAAATTGATTAATATATCTTAGAAAACTCTTATTTCAAATAAACAATAGGAAAACAAATTAGTTAGATCAAAGCAAAATTGTGTTTGCTCATTGACACACCTAGCTAGGTTTTCAAAATCAGTTGAGATTTCTACTATTTAGAAACGGCACTTTAGGTGTACGAACACCGTTCGGACTTCGGATACATTTGGGATTTTCTTATTCTTACTATTTACAAACGGCACTTTAGAGCTTAAGTGTAAATAGCTAATTCTGCATGTCTTCTAAGAGGGACACGTGTGCTAATTACTTTTAGCAAATCATGTGTACTGCACTTATATATATTTATTTAACTATGTCATCTATAGCAGTACTTCACAACTTTGCTATTATAAGACCATCTTTATTTGTGAGTGTCTCAACTCTCTTCTACTTGTGGCGCTTGTAAATTTCTGCTAGATTTTACTTCATTCTCCTTCTTTCTTTCTTGCACTCATTTTTTGGTGATATGATTTTGATACATCTGATTTGGTTTTCTTCATATTTTGGATTTTTCTGTTGAATCTTTTACATGCAGGTTAGTAATTTGTATATTTTTTGTTAGTAGTCTTCAAAAGTGGAATTAGGACACAATTCCTCTGCAATTTCTTCTTCTCCAACCTTCATTCCCCATCTGTGTGTAACTTTCTCAATTCTTCTGTGCTTTTATTTCTTCTTCTTTCTTTTGGTGTTTAACCTACATCTTTAAGTTTTGCCCTTTTTTTCTGTCTCCTGATTTTGCTTGCTATGGATATAATTTTTCCGTTCTTTTTAATAATTTTTTGCTGGATACATTATATCTCGCTTTTTACATGTTTGGATTACTAAGTCTTACGAAGAGAGTGTATTGGTGTCACGACCCAAGTTCGCCCTCCTTGAACTGTCGTGACGGCACCTAGTCTCTACGACTAGGTAAGCCTAACAATTTTGGAAAAGAAACAAAATGCGAAAAGACCAATAAAAATTGAAGATAAATAAAGATAGAAATGTTTAAGATGTCGCTCGGCATAAACTAATACATGTTCTCAAAAACTGGAATAACTCTCAAAACCCGAAATCTCATAAAATCACAAGCTGAGAATGTTTACATAAACTTCTAACTCCAGAATATCTGGTCAACAGAGAGTACAGAAGACCTAAGGCTAACAGAAAGAGATATTGAGAGACTCCTCGGTCTGCGGACGCGGAAGATATACCTCAAAGTCCCTGAAGGTCGCCTCGCCTCACTAACGGTATGGCTGAGCCGATGAACCTGGATCTGCACACGAAAAATATGTGCAGGAAAGGGCATGAGTACACCATGGCGCTACCCAGTAAGTGCTAAGCCTAACCTCGGTCGAGTAGTGACGAGGAAGGTCAGGGCCCTACCGGTCATAAACACACACACACACACATATATATATATATATATATATATATATATATATATATATATATATATAGGGAAAAGAAACAGTATAAAGCAACACAGGGTGATAAGAATAACAACAACTACAACAGAGATAAAATCACAGAAAGAAGATAGCTCTACACAGAGACAGCAACCGTGGATCTACCAGCATACCGTCCTATAGTCCCCAAATGTAAATAACCAGCAAGCGGGGATCTACCAGGATACCGTCCTGTAGTTCCCAAATGTAAATATCCAGTGGATCTCCCGGGTGTCGTCCCGTAGTCCAACTCATAGTGTGCAGGGAATCTACCGAATACCAATCCATAGTCCCAAATGTGAATATCTAGTACTGGGGAAATCTACCGGGTGCAGTCCCATTGTTTCAATATAACTGTGCAGGGGGATCTACCGAAATACCGATCCGTAGTCCCAAATAAACGGGCAAGGGGGATCTACCGGGATACCGTCCGTAGTCCCAAAGTAAACACACAACAGCAATACGAAGAATATTCAATTCAATCCAATTTCATACCAAGGTAAAATAGGTATTTCTAACCTAGCACGCTGCACAGAATTCAAATAAAGCAGTTTGAGCAAGTAAAACAGTTGAGTCCTTTAGACATGCTTTCCTAAGCTAACAGTAGTCTTAAATTGCAAGTAGTATAAACAGGGAAGAAAATACAATTATAGTTACTTAATGAAAACCGGATTTTCAACAATTAGCACATGTACGCACTCGTCACCTCAAGTACAAGGCATTTCATATATAAACAATACCAAATTCTAAGGGGAGTTTTCCCACACAAGGTTAAGCAAGCCACTTACCTCGAACCAGCTCAATCAACTCGGTATCACGTTCTTGCCACGAGTACCCGAATCCAAATGGCCCAAATCTATTCAAAGTAATTTCATAATGTAAATATAACTTCAAGTAACTAATTCAACTAATTAATTCGAAGCTAACATGCGAAATTAGGAAAATCGCCCAAAAAGTCCCGCGGGCCCACGTCTCGGAATCGGATAAAATTCGCAAAACTAGAATCCTCACACTCTCACGAGTTCATACATACCAAATACATAAAAATCGGACCACAAACAACCCCTTAAAATCCCAATTCCAGATCTCCAATTTCAAACCCTAAACCCCCAAATTTAACCCTTATTTTCCATAAATTTCTTGCCAAATCAGTAGAAAAATACCATAATAACGAGTTTGGGTTCCAAAAACCTTACCTCCTCGAAGCTCCCTTGAATTCTCTCTCAAAAACCTCCCAAAAAGCTCAAAATCCGGAAGAAAATGGTGGGAATGGGCAAAAATCGCGACTGAAACCTTATATAGGTTCTGGCCCAGGGTTTCCGCACCTGCAGCCATTTCCACGCACCTGCGGACCCGCACCTGCGGTCCCAGGTGCGCATCTACGAGAATTCACTTAAAGCACCAAACCGCACCTGTGTTTCTCCTACCGCACCTGCGGTCTCGCAGGTGCGCTCCAGCTCTTGCACCTACGACTTCAGAGCTCCAAACGCCCAGCCGCATCTGCGGCTTCTCCATTGCTTCTGCGGGCCCACACTTGCGGTCCCATGCACGTAGGTGCGGTTATGACAGATCCAACCAACTTCAGATTTTTCCTAAGTCCAATTCAACTTCCGTTAAGCACCCGAAACTCACCCCAGGCCCCCGGGACCTCAACCAAACATGCCAACCAAATGCTAAAACATCATACGAACTTATTCCAACCCTCGAAACACATCAAACAACGCTAAAACCACAAATCACTCTTCAATCCAAGCCTAAGGATTCCCAAAACTTCCAAATTCCACTTTCGATCAAAAAGTCTATCAAACCTCGTCCGAATGACCTGAAATTTTGTTCACACGCCCCAAATGACACGACGGACCTATTCCAACTTCCGAAATTCCATTCCGACCCCGATATCAAAATCTCACTATTGAACCGGAAACTTCAAAAATTCGACTTTCGGCATTTCAAGCCTAAATAAGATACGGACCTCCAAAACATAATCCGAACACGCCCCTAAGACGAAAATCACCCAATGGAGCTAACGGAACCAACGGAATTCCATTCCGAGGCCGTCTTCACACTGCTCCGACTACGGTCCAAATTCTAAAGCTTAAACTCTCATTTAGGGACTAAGTGTCCCAAAACTCTCCGAAACTCCAAACGAATCCTCCCGGCAACTCACAATAGCAGAAATAAATACGGGGAAAGCAGTTAATAGGGAATCAGGGCGTTAATTCTTAAAACGACTAGGCGGGTCATTACAATTGGACGGTCTAATAAGCGCCATTTTGTGCAAAATACCACTGAAGCTCACTCTCAAAGGCCTTTTGCTTCCCTCAAATCCTCTTTACCAACCTGGGAATCTATAAGCTTTTTTCAAATTGAGTTTATTTAGTTCAATTTCTTCATACATTCTTGCTTTATGATGGCTAAGGCTTTGATTAACCAAAGACCGCATTTTTATTTTGAGTTTATAAGAGTAAATCTTCCTCTGATTAAACTCTTCTGAGGTGCTTTTTTTGTTTATTTCAGGCGTTTGCGTTTATAACATGTTATGTTCGCTCAATGCATTCATAGTTTGCTAATATTAGTGAAAGTGAACCTTCTCAAAATAAATAAAGTATTAGTGAAAGTGAACCGATTAAAAAGTATAACATACTAAAAAGACTCCTTTGTTGGACACCTTCGACTTTAATTTGATTTTGATTTCCCACCAAATTTGTGCTTGCATGTTAGTCACTGATCTTAATTTTGCAATCATCCTCTTTCTCTCAAGAATTTTGTTTTTTGTTATCAGGATATCGTGGCACTAAGAGGCAACATCAATCAAATAACAACTGATACACCAGATTGGATATGTAAGGTCCAAATTATCGACATAAGTCGAGAATGAGAGAGTCCCGAGAAAAAAGTTAGATTTCAAAATCTGATCTTTGAAGATGAAGAGTTAATTAGCTCTACTGCAACAATATATATTCAACTTTATATCATTATAATTTTACTGCATTTGTGACGAAAATTGATACTTTACAGGAGCAACAAATTCGGTGAGTCGTGTATGGCGATGCTATTCCATATTATGCTGACAAGCTTAAATTCTTCTAGACATATCTAATCTCCACTGGAAAAGTTAAAGCTTCATCAACTTTATATGGTCCACCAATATATAAATTTTATTGGGTGCTTGATCGCAAGACTATAGTGGAACATATTGAGCCAAATAATGAGAGTGAAAAACCACTGCTACCACCGGCAAAGTTGAATATCACTTCTTTCGACCACATTGCTCAGATGACTCCACAACACACTGCTACAGAAATTGGTTATTCACCCCTGTCAACTATTACCTTGATGAAACATTTGGCTTATAAAAATATATTCCCCTCATTATATTTCTTCGCTCCGGAAAGATCATTCTGATTTTTTTTCCCAAGCAGATATATTGGGAGTCATCGTCCGCTGTGGCTGTCCAAAATATGCAGGTCGTGCTTTAAATAGATGCCGGGAGATTACTATTAAAAACAATCAGTCAGTACAATATTTTTACATTATATATACTCTTACTCTTCTTTCCAACACGTACATATATCCTTACAATAGATATTCAATAATTTAGTAATACATTCTCTGTGTTGGCAGGAAAAAGCACTTTCTGCTCACTTTATGGGAGGACTTTGCAGACATTGAAGGAGTGGAGCTTTTGGAAAAAATCAAAAATATGAAGGATATCTTGTAATTCTTGGAAGAAGTATCAAAATATCTCCTTATCGGTATTAATGTTCTCAAACTTTTCCTCCTTATACATTTATTTTTTTAAAATAGAACCTTACACAAATATTGTGTAATATGCAGGCTTATCACTTCAAACTAGATTCAACTCAACAATACAAATAAATCCTACTTATCCCCCAGGCATTGAAGTTGATCAATTGGTAAACATTTTTTTGTATTATTCGCTAACTTTAACTTGACTTTATGCAGCACAGTGAATACTCTTTTTGTTGTGGTTATAGGGCAAAAACGAACAAAGATATACTTTCAGCTTATGCATCAGGTGGTGTTTCAGGGTCATCCCCCTCTCTCACATCGCTTCCTGTTCAGCAACAAGTGATCCCCATCGCAGACATTGTGGCACAAAATGCTGTGAGTTTGGTATTATATCAATACGTGTATAATTTTCTTACTGGTATAACATAGTAACCAACACGTGTTCTTCCTTTTCTCTATGACAGATTGGGATTTTCTATATTGAGGCAGAAATATCAATAACAGATGACATGCAGAAGTTTTGTGTGCTTGAATATTGATAATAGGCTAGATTTATGTGTAGTTTGGCGACTATTTATGCCCCAACTTGACTATGTTTCACTATTCTAGGATAGTTAAATGACGATAAATTGGCTGTAATTGTGAGTTTCATGTTTTGCAGGAGCGAGTTACGCTTATGAGAACTTAGGACAGTGTTTGGAGCTAAATTAAAGCAAGGAAAGCCCCTCGGAGCTGAGTACATTTGAAAGAATAGAGAAAAGAAGAGCAAAAATGATGACCCAGCTTAGCGCGGCCATTAGCGCGACCGCGCTAGTTCAGAACCTCGAGGCAGAATAATATGCTATATGCGTGGCCATTAGCGCGGGCACGAGCGCGGCCGCGCTAGTCCAGGTCGGAGCAAATAATTTCAGGGGTAAACTTGAAAGCTCGGGGGTAATTCTACTTTACCTATAAGAGGTCCAGCTCGCCCAAGGAGACATTATCAAGGTTTTTACAATTGAGTTGAAGGCAAGAAGAGGCAAGAGGCAAGGAGGATAATTCGACATCGAGTTCTACCTTTCTTCCTTTTATATTTACCGTTTATGATGAATTTTCATGCTATGATGAACACGTTTATGAGTAGCTAATTATTTAGTCTAGGGTTTTGATGGAACCTGTTGAAGGATGAACTTCGTGTTATGTTAATATAGTTTGCCCAGTTTAATCTCTATTTATTCAACTACGTTCTTGTTGTAGTTAATTGATAGGATCCTCAATTAGCTGTGCCTATTTAGTATGTATTACTCGGGAGAGAGTGCATATTTAGGTAATTATTGAACAACACCACTCCCAAAGTATATGAGGAATCAATAACCGAGGGTTTAAAGGCGGGATTAGGGATAACGAAGCTTTGGGTGTGATCTAAAGTGAGCTGTGATAAAAGCCAGCTAGCGTAACTTGGGAGAGTGCGTCTAGTAAATTGTCGTAATTACTCAGGAGAGATTTACGGTAGTAAGAGTGCTCATGATCGATAGAGATAATTATGCAAATCTATATGAAACATAACAGGAAGGGATTCCATCAATAGGGGAAATCACAACCTTAGATACTTCTCTTAATTGTTTACAACTCAATCATAGTTAGTTTTTAGTTTACTTAATTTCGTTTAGTTATAGTTAGTAAAAGTATCACCAATTGTTATTCAAAATATTTGGGAAGTTGATTACGAAGAATTTAGTGAGTCTAACAAAAGTAATTGGTAGGTTAATTCCCTATGGATTCGAGTCTGGGCTAAATACTCAGATTATATTTGCAACGACCGCTTGTCCTTTTTATAAGGCATAGTTGGGCGTGATCAAATTTTGGCGCCGTTGCCGGGGAATTAACGGTGTTATCAATTACAGTTGAAAGAAATACAAAAAAATTCTTATTGTAGTCAGTTTTCTTTACCTTCAATCTATACATTGAAATTTTAACGTTTGTTGACTTGGTTGTACAGGTGCATGCCTAGAAACTCATCGAGAACTGGTGAAGTATTTGAAGCATTATCAGATCCCGAGAATATTTTCAAGGCCTTGAATCGGGCCAACCGGAAAAGCAAACAACAACAATCAACTGAACAACTCGAACCAGACATGGGAGATAACGTGGTAGATCCGGCTGCGCAAGTAGTGGCACCTCTTGTGCCAGAGGCTCCTCTATATGATTGTGGCGCAACCCACAACTGAGAATTTGGCCACAACGATATTAGTCCCGTAGATACAGGTCGAATCTTTTCAAATCACAAACTACATGCTGCACTTGTTGCAAAACAAGGGACTATTTTCGGGGTCATACATTGAAGATCCTCAACAGCACTTGAAAAATTTTCTGTCAATCTGCAAAACTCAATGGCAGCCCAACGTAACTCAGGAAGCAATAAAGCTATTGTTGATTCCATTCTCAGTGACAGGAGCTGCCCAGACTTGGCTAAACTTACTCCCCATTAACTCCATCACGACTTGCGAGGAGTTAGTCAAGCAATTTGTGAATAAGTTTCATCCACCCAACAAGACTGCTCAGCAAATTGATGAAATTTTGAGCTTCAAACAGAAACCAATGGAGACACTGCAAGAAACATGGGAACGATTCAAAGGAATGTTGGTTATATGCCCGCACCATGGTATTCCAGAGCAGATATTGGGGCAGCGAGTTTACATGGGTCTGNAGAACACCCTCGCTCCCTGAAGCTGGTCGAATAAATCATCAATGCGAGGCAGAGGATACTTGTTCTTAACTGTTACCTTGTTCAATTGCCTATAATCGATGCACATTCTCATAGTGCCATCCTTCTTCTTCACAAACAGAACTGGCGCACCCCTAGGTGACACACTAGGCCGGATGATCTAGGAGTTCCTGAAGCTACTCCTTTAATTCTTTCAACCCCGCTGGTGCCATACGATACGACGGAATAGAAATGGGCTAGGTGCCCGGCACCAAGTCAATACCAAAATCAATATCCCTGTCCGGTGGCATGCCCGACAGGTCTACAGGAAAAATATCGGGAAAATCCCTTACAACTAGAACAGAATCAATACTAGGAGTCTCAGCTCCCACGTCCCTCACAAACGCCAGATATGAAAGGAAACCCTTCCCAACCATACATTGGGCTTTCAATAAAGAGATCACTCTACTTAGAACATGATCAGTCAAACCACGCCACTCGATCCGCGGTACACCCGGCATAGCCAAAGTGACTGTCTTAGCATGACAGTCTAGAATAGCCCGACACGGAGATAACCAATCCATGCCCAAAATGACATCGAAATCCACCATACTCAGTAATAAAAGATCAACTCGGGTCTCCAGATCCCCAATAATCACCGCACATGACCGGTACACACGGTCTACAACAACAGTATCGCCCACCAGGGTAGATACATGAACAGGCAAAGCAAGAAACTCCCGGGGCGTACCCATAATGAGAAAAGTGCGAAGACACATAAGAAAAGGTGGATCCAGGATCAAATAATACAGAGGCATCTCTGTGGCAGACTGAAATAATACCTGAAATGACAGCATCGGAGGCAATAGCATCGGACCTGCCTGGCAAAGCATAAAAATGGGCCTGGCCGCCGCCTGATCGACCTCCCCCTCTGGGGTGACCACTGGCTGCCTGACCTCCACCCCTAGCTGGCTGGGCGGGTGGTGAAGTAACTGGAGCAGAAGTCGAGGGCTGACCCCTCTGCTGAGACGAGCTAGCAACACGGCGAGGGCATTGCCTCCACATATGCCCAAACTCTCCACACTCAAAATAACTCCCAGGTACTGGAGAAGAGGACTGAAGGGAACCCCTCGCACCTGAGTGACTAGCAGATGCACTCGGCATAGAAGAACCCTGAGCGGATAGGGCACGAGATGAGCTCTGAGCTGGGAGGGCGCTGAGTGAAGGCTGGCCCTGCTGAGACCCATGATAACCACGACCTGAAGATGCCCCTCGATACTCTGGGTGGGCTGACTGAGCAGGCCTGAAAGAACGACCTCTACCATGCTGGAACTAGCCTCTCGAAGGAGCACCACTATAACTGCCCGATCCTCGAGGCCTCTTGGCCTCCCTCTCCTCTCGCTCCTGCCGGCGAACCCACTCAATCTCACGGGCGATATCCACCACCTCCTCCAACGTATCACCAGATACCCTCTCTCGGGTCATAAGAATACGGAGCTGATAAGTAAGACCATCCACAAATCTCCTGATCCTCTCTCGATCTATCGGAACTAACCAGATGGCATGACGAGCCAACTCAGAAAACCTCGACTCGTACTGTTACACAGTCATATCCCCCTGTCTGAACCACTCGAACTGTCGACGCAGCTCCTCTCTGCGGGACTACGGTACATACTTCTCCAAGAAGAGAGTGGAGAACTGCTGCCAAGTAAGGGGAGCTACACTAACCGGCCTACGCCGCTCATACGCCTCCCACCAAGTGAAAGCAGCCCCAGAAAACTGAAAGGTGGTAAATGCCACACCACTAGACTCAAGAATCCCTGCTGTGCGGAGCATCCGCTGACACTTATCCAGAAAACCCCGGGCATCCTCGCCCTCAGCACCACTGAATGACGGAGGCTGGAATCTACCAAACCTCTCAAGCGACGCTGCTTATCATCCGGCATAACTGGTACCATGAACTGCTGAGTTGGTGCAACCGACTGGGCTGGAGGTGCCTCCGGCGTCTGTAATCCTTGCACTACCTACTCAGGTGTGCGAGCAGCGGGGGTCTGATTGCCTCCCTCGGCCTGTGAAGTGGCTGCTACTGTGGTGGCTGAAACTGCATGAGCCAGGCCAGTGCAAACTGTCAAGATCTGTGCCAAGGCCTCCTGAAGACCCGGAATCACGATGGGCACAGCTGGTGCCTGAACTGGTGCTGCCGGAGCCTGATCCGGAGCTGGGGCAACTGGTGGATCAACAGGTGCTGCCCTCGCTGCTCTGCCTCTGCCACGTCCACGACCGCGGCCACGGCCTCTGGTGGCCTAAGTGGGTGGTACTGGTGGTCGTCCACCTCGTCCGGTAGCTCGTGTCCTCACCATCTATGAGAGAATAGAATAAGGAGAAGTTTAGTACTCGGATCAATAAGCTCGCACGACAAGAATTTCAAGAATATGAAGTGCTTCCTAAGTTCTGCAGCCTCTCGAGGATAAGTACAGACGTCTCCGTACCGATCCGCGAGACTCTACTAAACCCGCTCATGACTCGTGAGACCTAGCAACCTAGGCACTGATACCAACTTGTCACGACCCTAACCCCGAACTCGGTCGTGATGGCGCCTCTCGTGAAGACAAGGCCAGCCGAACCAAATACAACACACCTTTTGAAGTAGTTAATGATCACAAAGCAGCTTAAAGTATGATTTACTAGTAATAAATTTACGGAAACATAGATAGCAATAAGGGGAAAACCATCCCGACACAGCCCAAACTGGGGTGTCACAAGTCACGAGCGTCTAAGATAACAAATCTCTCAAATGTAACTACAAGGTCTCAATACTAGAGTGAAAAGTAAAGATATAGATAGAGAGAAGCTTCAGGCTGCGAACGCCAGCAACTACCTAAAGTCTCCTCGAAGATCCGCCTAAGCTGGGATGAGTCAACACTCGGGAGCGGGACCTGCTATGCCTGAATCTGCACACACGGTGCAGGGAGCAATGTGAGTACTCCGACCTAGTGAGTAATAAATATAAATAATGACTGAAAGCAAGAAAACACGCGAAAGCACAAAATAATCTATACAGAAGCAGTAAAATCACTTTAAACGATAAATTAATGAAGTAATCAAGTAAAATCCCTTTTTAACAAGTAAAACAGGTAATTTGACAAGTAAATAACAAATAGAAATCCGCCCCTCGGGCACAGTATCAATCACTCAGAACAGTATCAGCCCCACGGGCTCACTCTCAGTATAGTATCAGCCCCTCGGGCTCACTCTCGGATCAAATGGGTACCCGCGCTCACTGGGGGTGTACAGACTCTGGAGGGGCCCCTTACGGCCTAAGCGCTATATCAAGCCACCTCGTGGCATCATCTCTCGGCACTCGGCCTCACATCACTCAAGCCATTTCGTGGCGCATAAATGTATCTCAGGCCCTCGGCCCCATATCACTCAGTATATCCTCACGTATGGCCCTCGGCCGTATTCAGTCCGAAAGATCACCACAAGCCCCTTGGTCATTAGTAAACAGTAGTCCTCAGCCCCATAACAACATTTAGAAATATCATTTAAGTCTCGAAAACTGAATAAAAGTGGCTGAGTTGTAAAATAGTGAAAAGCAGGAGGACTAAGTTCAAGTAATAAATCAATACAGTGAGGAAAACAGTGATAAAAATCCCCGGAGGGTTCAAATAGTTGGCACGAAGCCCAAATATGGCAATCAGCCCAAATCATGATGATAACAAATAAGTTTCAGTCAAATACGCGGTAAAATCATCAATCGGGACGGACCATGTCACAATCCCCAATAGTAAATGACCCCGCGCTCATCATCAAGCGCGTGTCTCACCTCAATATAGCATTACGATGTGCAAATCCGGGGTTTCAAACCCTCAGGACATCATTTACAATCATTACTCACCTCGAACCGGCTAAATCTCTAGCTTGCGATGCTTTTGCCCCTCGAATCGGCCTCCACGCGCGTCGAATCTAACCAAAACCAGAACGAATACGTCACAATATGCTAAGGGAACAAAGCCCAAGCGAAAACAATCGAAAAATATCAAAAATCCCGAAATTAGCAAAACCCGAGCCCCGAGACCACTTCTCGAAACTCAGAAATTTTCACATCAATGGGTTCCTTATCTCGCCACGAGTTCATACATATAAAAATCACAAGAATCGGAGTTCAATTGACCCCTCAATTTCCCAATTTAAACTCTCTTAAACTCAAGCCCTAAACCTCCATTTTTGTCCATAAATTCCTTAAATTTCAGTCCCAATCCGTGAAATATTACCATAGAAGTGTGTTTTAGGTCCAAAATCCTTACCTTATCGAAGTTCCCTTGAAATCTCTCTTCAAAATCGCCCAAAAACTCTAAGTCCGAAGTTAAAATGAATAAACCCTTCAAAAATCGCGAAGAAGAACTATATATACATTCTGCCCAGTCATAACCGCATTTGCGGTCCAGAACCCACTTCTGCGATTCCGCTTCTGCGATCATGTCCCCGCATCTGCGGAATTTCACTTAACAGACCCAACCGCATCTCCGGTCCACTCGCCGCATCTGCGGCTCCGCAGGTGCGGTCCCTTTTCCGCATCTGCGATTCCAGGCCTCTCTCAGCCTTTCCGCTTCTGCGACTAAATCAACACATCTGCGATACCGCACCTGCGGTCCCCAAACCGCAGGTGCAGAAACACCAGAAGCAGCAAAAATCTGCAATCACTCAAGTCCAAACTCTTCCCGTTAGCCATCCGAAATCACCCCGAGGCCCCCGGGACCTCACCCAAAAGTACCACCATGACCAATACCTTATTCAAACTTGCTCCAATCATCAAAACACCTGAAACAACATCAAATTACCCAAAATTCATCGAATTCAAGCCTAAGTTTTCTAAAAACTTCCGAAATACGCTTTCGATCAAAAACCCAATCAAGCCACGTCTGAATGACCTGAAATTTTGCACACACATCCCAAATAACATAACGAAGCTACAACAACTCTCGGAATTCCATTCCGACCCTCGGATCAAAATCTCACCTATCAACCGGAATTCGCCAAAATACTAACTTCGCCAATTCAGGCCAAATTCTACACCGGACCTCTAAAACCAATTCCGATCACACTCCTAAGTCATAAATTATCTCCCGAAGCTAACCGAACCACCGGAATTCCCATCTGAGCCCTCTAACTCATAAGTCAACATCCGGTTGACTTTTTCAACTTAAGCCTTCTTAGAAGAGACTAAGTGTCTCATTTCTTACCAAATTCACTCCAAACACAAACCAATCAACTCGACCACATAAAACACGGATAACGAGGCATAAAGAAGCAGAAATAGGGGAAACAGAGCGGTAACTCATGACACGACTGACCGGGTCGTCACATCCTCCCCAACTTAAACAAACGTTCGTCCTCGAACGAGTCAAGAAACATACCTCAAGCCTCAAATAGGTGAGGATATCTGCTCCGCATCTCCCGCTCGGTCTCCCAGGTAGCCTCCTCCACGGGCCGACCTCTCCACTGCACTTTCACTGAAGCTATATCCTTTGACCTCAACTTCCGAACCTGACGACCCAAAATAGCTACTGGCTCCACATCAAAGGTCAAATCATCATCCAACTGAACCGTGCTGAAGTCCAAAACATGAGACGGATATCCAATGTACTTTCGAAGCATAGAAACATGAAATACCGGGTGCACACTCGACAAGCTGGGTGGCAAAGCAAGCATATAAGCCACTTCCCCAATCCTCCGAAGCACCTCAAAAGGCCCAATGAACCGCGGACTCAACTTCCCTTTCTTCCCAAATCTCATAACACCCTTCATGGTCGAAACCTTCAGCAAGACCTTCTCACCAACCATGTAGGACACATCTTGAACCCTCCGGTCCGTATAACTCTTCTGTCGCAACTGCGCTGTACGAAGCCTCTCCTGAATCACCTTCACCTTCTCTAAAGCATCCTGAACCAAATGAACCTCTAAAATCACTAACACAAGCACGCAACATGTCCTCTAATATCTGAATAGTACGCTCGGACTATCCGTCCGTCTGAGGATGAAACGCTGTGCTCAACTCCACATGAGTACCCAACTCTCTCTGCACGGCTCTCCAAAACTGCAAAGTAAACTGAGTACCTCTATCTGAGATGATGAAAACCGGAACACCATGCAATCGAACAATCTCCCGGATATAAATCCCTACCAACCGCTCTGAAGAATAGGTAGTACACAGGAATGAAGTGCGCGGACTTGGTCAGCCTGTCTACAATCACCCAAATAGCATCGAACTTCTTCAAAGTCCGAGGAAGTCCAACAACAAAATCCATAGTGATCCTCTCCCACTTCCACTCAGGAATAACCATCTGCTGAAGCAAGCCCCCCGGTCTCCGATGCTCATATTTCACCTGCTGACAATTGAGACACCGAGCTAGAAACCCCACAATATCTTTCTTCATTCTCCGCCACCAATAATGCTGTCTAAGATCCTGATACATCTTCGCGGCACCCGGATGGATGGAATACCGCGAGCTATGGGCCTCCTCTAGAATCAACTCTCCAAGTCCATCCACATTGGGCACACAGATCCGGCCCTGCATCCTCAACACTCCATCATCACCAATGGTCACATCTCTAGCATCATCATGCTAAACTCTGTCCTTAAGGACAAGCAATATGGATCATCATACCGGCGCTCTCTGATGCGATCATATAAAGGAGACCGAGATACCACACAAGCCAATACCCGACTGGGCTCAAAAATATCCAACCTCACGAACCGGTTGGCAAAAGCCTGAACATCAACCGCAAGAGGTCTCTCCCCGACTGTGATATATGCCAAACTCCCCATACTCACTACCTTTCCGCTCAAAGCATCGGCCACCACATTGGCCTTTCCCGGATGGTACAATATGGTGATATCATAATCCTTAAGCAACTCCAACCATCTCCGCTGTCTCAAGTTAAGATCCTTTTGCTTGAACAAATGCTGAAGACTGCGATGATCAGTAAATACCTCACAAGACACGCCATACAAGTAATGCCTCCAAATCTTCAATGCATGAACTATAGCAGCCAACTCCAAATCATGAACGGGGTAGTTGTTCTCGTGGGGCTTCAACTAACGAGAAGCATACGCAATAACTCTACCCTCCTGCATCAATACACAACCAATCCCAACTCTCGAAGCATCACAATACACGGTATATGAACCTGAAGCCGATGGAAAAACCAATACTGGAGCTGTGGTCAAAGCTGTCTTGAGCTTCTGAAAGCTCTCCTCACACTCGTCCGACCATACAAATGGAGCACCCTTCTGAGTCACCTCGGTCAAGGGCAATGCGACAGATGAGAATCCCTGAACAAAACGACGATAATAGCCTGCCAAACCAAGAAAACTACGAATCTCCATAGTTGAGGACGGTCTGGGCCAACTCTGCACCGCCTATATCTTCTTTGGATCAACCTGAATCCCCTCACTGGACACCACGTGTCCCAAGAATGCCACTGAGCTGAGCCAAAACTTACACTTGGAGAACTTTGCATAAAACTTCTCCTCCCTCAATCGCTGCAACACAAGCCTCAAATGCTCCACTTGCTCCTCCTGACTACGCGAATATACCAGAATATCATCAATGAAGACTATAACGAACGAATCAAGATAAGGCCGGAACACGCTGTTCATCAGATGCATGAACGCTGCTGGGGCATTGGTCAGCCCAAAAGACATAACCAGGAACTCATAATGACCATATCTGGTCCTGAAGGCTGTCTTAAGAATATCTGAATCCCTGATCTTCAACTAGTGATAACCCGAACGGAGACCAATCTTGGAGAACACCCTCGCTCCCTGAAGCTGGTCGAATAAATCATCAATGCGAGGCAGAGGATACTTGTTCTTAACTGTTACCTTGTTCAATTGCCTATAATCGATGCACATTCTCATAGTGCCATCCTTCTTCTTCACAAACAGAACTGGCGCACCCCTAGGTGACACACTAGGCCGGATGATCTAGGAGTTCCTGAAGCTACTCCATTAATTCTTTCAACTCCGCTGGTGCCATACGATACGACGGAATAGAAATGGGCTAGGTGCCCGGCACCAAGTCAATACCAAAATCAATATCCCTGTCCGGTGGCATGCCCGACAGGTCTACAGGAAAAATATCGGGAAAATCCCTTACAACTAGAACAGAATCAATACTAGGAGTCTCGGCTCCCACGTCCCTCACAAACGCCAGATATGAAAGGAAACCCTTCCCAACCATACATTGGGCTTTCAATAAAGAGATCACTCTACTTAGAACATGATCAGTCAAACCACGCCACTCGATCCGCGGTACACCCGGCATAGCCAAAGTGACTGTCTTAGCATGACAGTCTAGAATAGCCCGACACGGAGATAACCAATCCATGCCCAAAATGACATCGAAATCCACCATACTCAGTAATAAAAGATCAACTCGGGTCTCCAGATCCCCAATAATCACCGCACATGACCGGTACACACGGTCTACAACAACAGTATCGCCCACCAGGGTAGATACATGAACAGGCAAAGCAAGAAACTCCCGGGGCGTACCCATAATGAGAAAAGTGCGAAGACACATAAGAAAAGGTGGATCCAGGATCAAATAATACAGAGGCATCTCTGTGGCAGACTGAAATAATACCTGAAATGACAGCATCGGAGGCAATAGCATCGGACCTGCCTGGCAAAGCATAAAAATGGGCCTGGCCGCCGCCTGATCGACCTCCCCCTCTGGGGTGACCACTGGCTGCCTGACCTCCACCCCTAGCTGGCTGGGCGGGTGGTGAAGTAACTGGAGCAGAAGTCGAGGGCTGACCCCTCTGC
>NW_017672624.1:0-33205 GCF_001879085.1 Nicotiana attenuata
ATAGAAAAACTGGGGGGCCCACACTCACCTACCAGCGCGGCCGCACAAAAGTGATCGCGGTCCGCACTGGGTTTCAAAGTCCGAAGTTTCAGAAGGCAACCCACGCGGCCGTGTTGGAGTGCACCGCGGACGCGAAGGTCCACCGCGGACCGCACAAACATGAACGCGGCCGCGGTGGAAAACATCAGAGAGCATGCAATACCGACATGCCAGCGTGGACCGCACAAAAGTGCACTGTGGTCCGCACTGGCTATTTCAGAGACTATCAGTGTTTTTCCTTTGTTTTGCACTGCCTCAACACAATCCCTGCAACATCTCAACAAATAATTAGCTCAAAAATCCAAAGCTATAAAGAAAATCAAAGATAAGGAAAAAGACATGGGTTGCCTCCCAAGAAGCGTCTGATTTAACGTTGCGGCACGACGCACGTTACCATCACATCTCTTCAAATGAATGAGTGCCACCACGTGGCTGTCATCAAATTTCCCCAAATAGTGCTTGACACAAATTTCCCCAAATAGTGCTTGACACGATGCCCATTGACCCAGAAAACTTCACCATTCTTGTTCTTGAGATCAAGAGCACCAAACGGCGTCACACATACAACTTCAAATGGCCCACTCCACTTTGACTTGAGCTTTCCCGGAAATAACCTCAACCGGGAGTTGAAAATAAGAACCATATCACCAACCTTGAATTCCTTTCCCCGAGCATATTTGTCATGAAGATACTTCATCTTATCCTTATACAAGGACGAGCTGGAGTAGGCACGAAATCTAAACTCATCAAGCTCATTAAATTGCTCAACACGGAGATTCGCCGCAACATCCCATTCCAAGTTCAACATTCTCAAGGCCCACATAGCTTTGTGCTCCAATTCCACCGGAAGATGGCAAGCTTTCCCAAACACCAACCGGTAAGGGGACATACCAATTAGGGTCTTGTAGGCCGTCCTGTAAGCCCATAAAGCGCCATCCAACTTTTTCGACCAATCGGTCCTATTAGCATTTACCGTCTTGGACAAGATACTCTTTATTTCTTGGTTGGACACTTCCACTTGACCACTAGCTTGATGATGATAGGGGTGGTCACTTTGTGATTTACTCCATACATAGCAAGCAATGAATCAAAAAACTTGTTGCAAAAGTGAGACCCCCCATCACTAATGATAGCACGAGGGGTACCAAACCTTGTGAAGATACTCTTTTTCAAGAATGCTACAACACTTCGGGCTTCATTGTTGGGTAAAGCCACAGCTTCCACCCACTTTGAGACATAGTCCACCGCCACGAGAATATAAGTGTTCCCACAAGAGTTCACGAACAGACCCATGAAATCGATGCCCCAAACATAAAAAATATCCACCTCGAGAATCGTATTGAGAGGCATCTCATCCCTTTTTGAAATTCCGCCGGCCCTTTGGCATGCATCACATCTCTTTACCAAGTCACTAGCATCTTTAAACAAAGTCGGCCAATAGAAACCGCAACTCAAGATCTTTGAAGCCGTCCTCACCCCTCCATGATGGCCACCATAGGGGGAGGAGTGACAAGCCTCCAATATGCTCAATTGTTCACCTTCAGGGACACATCTTCTAATCACACCATCCGTGCAAATTTTAAACAAGTACGGATCATCCCAATAAAAATCCAAGCTATCCCGTTTGAGTTTCTTCTTTTGGTTGGAAGAGAGCTCACCCGGGACAACTCCGGTCACAATGAAGTTGGCGATGTCCGCGAACCATGGCAAGTCACACATTGACACAGAAAGAAGTTGCTCGTCGGGGAATGCATCATTTATCTCAAGACCGTCACATGGCCTCCCTTCTTCCTCTAACCGGGACAAATGGTCCGCTACTTGGTTCTCACTTCCCTTCCGGTCCACTATTTCTAAGTCAAATTCTTGAAGGAGTAACACCCACCTCATCAATCTTGCTTTGGAATCCTTTTTGGTCATCAAATATCTAAGGGCGGCATGGTCCGTGTGCACAATCACCTTGGCCCCCATAAGATAGGGCCGAAATTTCTCCATGGCAAATACAATGGCCAATAACTCCTTCTCCGTCACCGTGTAATTCCGTTGAGCTTCATTCATAGTCTTACTTGCATAATACACGGGATGGAACATTTTGTTAACCCGTTGACCCAACACCGCCCCCACTGCAACATCACTAGCATCACACATTAATTCAAAGGGCAAACTCCAATTAGGTGCAGTTATGATAGGGGTAGTGGTCAACTTGTGTTTTAAGAGTTCAAAGGCCTCCATACACTTTTTATCAAAAACAAACTTGGCATCTTTCTCTAGTAGCTTGCACAATGGATTCACAACCTTCGAGAAGTCTTTGATAAACCGCCGGTAGAACCCGGCGTGTCCAAGAAAACTCCTCACCCCTTTTGCAGAAGTAGGGGGAGGGAGCCTCGAAAAATCACCTCAATTTTCGCCTTATCAACCTCAATCCCATGTTTTGAAATCTTGTGGCCCAACACTATACCTTCTTCAACCATAAAATGGCATTTTTCCCAATTGAGAACTAGGTTAGTTTCTTCACAACGAGCCAAGACTTTATCCAAATTTACCAAGCATGCATCAAAAGAGTCACCAACCACACTAAAGTCGTCCATAAAGACTTCCAATATTTCCTCCACCATATCGGTGAAAATAGCCATCATGCAATGTTTGAAGGTCGCCGGAGCATTGCACAATCCGAATGGCATCCGGGAGAAAGCAAATGTTCCATAGGGGCATGTAAAAGTAGTCTTCTCTTGGTCCTCCGGGGCAATTAAAATTTGATTGTAGCCCGAGTACCCATCCAAGAAACAATAGAATGCTCTCCCAGCAAGACGATCAAGCATTTGGTCGAGGAATGGCAAAGGAAAATGATCCTTGCGGGTCACCTTGTTGAGTTTCCGGTAGTCCATGCAAACTCTCCACCCGGTAATGGTTCGAGTGGGAATAAGCTCATTGTTTTCATTGGGCACCACCGTCATCCCTCCTTTCTTTGGCACACATTGGACCGGAGAAGTCCATGAACTGTCAGAGATTGGATAAACCACACCGGCGTCAAGCCACTTGATAACCTCTTTCTTTACCACTTCTTGCATCGCCTCATTGAGTCTTCTTTGATGTTCAAGGGACGGCCTTGCATCCTCCTCCAAGATGATCTTATGCATGCGAAATATGGGGCTTATTCCCCTAATGTCCGCCAGAGTCCATCCTATTGCCCTTTTTCGCCTTTGAAGCACCTCCAAAGTGGCCTCCACCTGCAAGTTAGTAAGGCAAGAAGAAAGAATAACTTGAAGAGTTGAATTAGAGCCCAAAAATTCATACCTGAGGTGTGGAGGAAGTGGCTTCAACTCCAACACCGGTGGCTCCTCAATGGATGGCTTAGTTGGTGGTGTTTTGCGGTTTTCAAGATCCAAAGATAACTTCCTAGGCTCATATGAATATGAACCCATACCATGCAATGCATTCACACACTCCACTCTGCTAGCATCATCTTCTACATCCATGCCAAGAAGTACGGCCTCAAGAGGATCTTCAACATTCATCATGGAACTTGTGTCATCCACTATCACAGATGTGACAATGTCCACAAGTGAACACACTTCCGTGCTATTGGGTTGCCTCATTGATTTGCAAACATGAAATACCACCTTCTCATCTCCCACTCGGAATGTCAATTCACCTGCTTCAACATCAACCAAAGCCTTCCCCGTATCTAGGAAAGGTCTCCCAAGAATAATCGGCACTTCAAGATCCACTTCACAATCCAATATGACAAAGTCGGCCGGCAATATGAATTTGTCCACCCGGACAAGAACGTCGTCAATTATACCCAAATACTGCTTCATCGACCGGTCCGCCATTTGAAGACTCATCGAGGTTGGCCTAGGTTGCCCAATTTCCAAAGTCTTAAAGATTGAATACGGCATCAAATTAATGCTAGCCCCAAGTCACAAAGGGCCTTAGCAAACTCCGCACTCCCGATAGTGCAAGGAATAGTAAAAGCTCCTGGGTCTTCAAGTTTCGGGGCCATAGAATGCACTATCGCACTAACTTGGTGCGTCATCTTTATTGTTTCACAATCTATGGAACGCTTCTTTATGACCAAATCCTTCATGAACTTTGCATAGCCCGGCATTTGTTCAAGTGCCTCCACCAAAGGCACGTTTATTGTAAGGCTTTTCATCATGTCTATGAATTTCCTGAACTGATTGTCATTCTTTTGCTTAGCTAACCACTGAGGATAAGGTGGAGGTGGTCTAGGCAAGGGTGCTTTGTCTTTTGGCACCACCGGCTCCGGAATATCAATTATGTGCTCCCTAGACGGGTTCACGGCCTCTTGAGTTTCCACCTCGTCCTCATTAATATCTATTCTCACTTCCTTATTCACATTTGTCTCAACCACATCTTCAACAATCAAAGGATCCACATCTTCTTGGAGCTCAACATCATCATTCACCACTCGATTTTCATTTGAGGCTTGCACATCACCGCCTCTTTCGCTTCTCGTTGTGACTGCCATCACATGATTATTGCCTCCCTTTGGGTTCACTACCGTATCACTTGGTAGTGCTCCTTTAGGTCGGGTATTCAACGCTTGAGAAATTTGTCCTATTTGCACTTCTAGGTTCCGGATAGATGTGTTGTGTGAAGCCAATTGTGCATCCGAGTCTTGGTTCTTTTTCATCATCTGTTCAAACATCATTTCTATCCGTCCCATATCACTTTCGGAAGAACTAGACACTTGGGATTGAAAGGGGGGTGGATTATTTGCACTTCTAGGTTCCGGATAGATGTGTTGTGGGCCTTTGAAAGCCTTGCCCCCTACCACCATTATTCCACCCTCCTTGATTGTTATTGTTGTTGCTCCAATTATTGTTGTTCCCGTTCCAATTGCCTTGATTGTTACCTTGATTACCCCAATTGTTGTTCTGATTGTTGTTGTTCCAATTGTTACCGCCTTGTTGTTGGTTATTGTTATTCCAATTACCGCTGCCTTGTTGATTGCCCTAATTGCCGTGGGGACGCCATTGTTGATTCCCTTAATTTCCTCTATTTCCTTGGTAGTTATTGACATATTGGCATTCCTCACTTTGATCATCATAGCACTCATTCGAATAACCACCACCATCATTGTTGTTGTCAAATTGCTCACCATTACCTTGAGGTTGTTGTTGCCCTCTTTGCCTCCTTTTCAACATAGAGACACTCTCCATTGCATTGACTTGGCGCGGGTTTTGGACTTGTTGCAATTGCGCCTTCTCCAATTGATTCATAGTTGTAATAAGTTCGGCAATAGCTTGGCCATGATCGTTCAACTCCTTGTGCAAATGGATGACTGTGGGGTCACCTTGGGGCACATTCGCTCGGCTTTGCCATGCCGAAGACGTGTCGGCCATTTCATCAAGTACATCACATGCCTCTTGGTAAGAAAGTTTCATAAAGTTCCCTCCGGCCAATTGGTTCACAATGCACTGGTTCGTGGTGTTGATGCCCCGATAAAAGGTTTGTTGTATCATCGCCTCGGTTATGTCATTATTAGGGCACTCCTTCACCATTGTTCTATATCTTTCCCAAATTTCGTGCAAAGTTTCCGTTGGCATTTGTTTGAAAGCTAGAATCTCATCCCGAAGAGCCGCCATATGACTTGGAGAAAAGAACTTGGCAATAAATTTGTCCGCCAATTCATCCCATGTGTGGATAGAGTGATTTGGAAGCCTTTCTAACCAGTCCAACGCTTTACCCCGAAGAGAAAATGGGAAAAGCCTCAATCTCAACGCATCCTCTGACACGTTTGTTTGTTTGCTGCCCCAGCATGTATCTACGAACCCCTTCAAGTGCTTGTATGCATTTTGATCGGAGGCTCCCGTAAAATACCCTCTTTGCTCGAGCAAGGTCAACATAACATTTGTGATTTGAAAGTTCTTTTCCCGCCCGGATTCGGGGAGGAACAATGGCACTCACGTACCCTTGATTTGGTAGAACTCTTGGGACTGCTCTTGGCGGTGGCGGAGGAGGGTCTGGAATAGGATTGTTGTCATTTGCGTTGGCCTGACGGCCTCTATGTGGAACTTGAGGTGGTTGAACCTCTTCGGGCTCAAGATCATCTACCTCCTCCCCCGCATTCACGTTGCCAAGAGTGTCGTTTGCATTAAGAGCCATAGTACCTGAATGATCGACACAAACAAAATTAGTAAACAAGAAGGAAAGAGAAGCAAAACACAAAACGAGCTAAACAGATAGTCAACACCGTAAGCTCCCCGGCAACGGCGCCAAAAAGTTGATCGCTGCCGACTCAACACTAAACTAAGGTAGGAAGAGCGGGTTAACATCTTTTACCCGAATAGTGGTTCGGGATCGAATTTCCACAGGGAGCTAGTAATGGAGTTGTATTGTCTGTTTAGTCTAGAATTGCAGTTGTGCTTCTAATATCACTTCAAACATCCTTGGTTTTGATTTTTATATCTACTATTATAAGACTAATGATTGAAGCTAAATTATGCTACGGGAATATTGCTAAGTTGTAATTAATATAGAGAAAGGCACTAGGGTCGTGGCATTGCCTAGGTGGCTAATTAACACGTAGATGCTACTAAGGATAGATTGACATGTTTGGGCTTATGCTATAACCGTTGCACAATTGTACCCACTCTCAGACCTCTCGGTAGAGAAAGTGATTTTGCCCAATTGACTCTCTCGAGACCAATTGGGTAGGCCAATTAAACCAAGCAACTAGGGTTCAAGTGGGGTGATTACTCTCTCGAGGTTTAACCCGTTAATTGGGACTACCATTTCTCATGGGTCCATCCCAATTCCTTGTTGGGTCAATTTTGGGGTTATAGACTCTCTTTCTCAAGAAGAGTTAAACCCACCAAGCTAGAGTCAGTGTTTGCAACCACCAATCCTTAATTAAAACCTAAAATTAACCCAAATAGCAAACACCCAATATCAATCTAGCCTTAGATGGAAATACCCATCAATTACCCATACTAGGGTTGAGCCACAACCCTAGCTAGTGAGTTTAGCTACTCATGCTAGATGCAAAAATTAAAGAAATAGATGAAGAAGTAAACATATTAATTGATTGCTAAGAAGAAAATACAATATTGAAGAGTAAGAATGCCAAAAATGGCTAAACTAGGCGTTCTCACGAGCTCAGCAGCTTCGGAAAAATAAAACTTAACCTAAAAATGGTAAAATGTTCTATTTATAGTGGCTGGAAAAACTGGACAAAAATACCCCTGCGGGGTCAGCGCGGACCATGCAAAAAGGTAGCGCGGCCGCATTGGCTCTTGAACTCCTGAATTTTAACTCTCTAAAGTTGAGGACCGCGGACCGCGCAAAAGTGCGGCGCGGCCGCAGGAGCTCTGGCGCGGACCGTGTGAGTGACCGCGGCCGCGTGGCTTGCTCTGGACCCAAATTGGCATCTCTTTGAATCTCTTCATGCGGGCCACATGACAATGTGGCGCGGCCGCGTGAACTGAACGCGGGCCGCATAAATCCAACCGCGGCCGCGTGGTGAAAGTTCTGAATATACACTTCTCTGAATCTCCTAGTGCGGCCGCGTGCATTTTTGTGTGGTCCGCACTAGGCTCTTTTTCCATCACTTTATTTGGCCTTTGATACTTGAGCAGGTTTCACTCCGTTTTGAGCCGATCTTCGACATTTCGTCACTTTGTCACTCAAACCTGCAATCAAGCACAACCTATGAGCATTCTGGGACTATTTCGTAGCAATTTATACTCAAAGCATAGGCAAGTAGGGGCATAAAACACGTTAAAATCCTACTTATCAGCCGCCAAGATAAAACAAGTACATTACAGACTCTCGGGAGCTATATTACCTTCTCAACATACTCGGATCGACCTTGGCATGCCTGCGTCAACTCAACTCGTAGATCAAAGATCTCCAACGCTCTCTTAGCATATAAGGCTTTGATGGCGTCCCTCTCCTCCAAAGTCTTCTTAAGCTCGGCCTCGCACCGAGCAAGATTGTCTCGGGACTTGGAAAATGCCCTTTTATGGAGCACCACAGCCTTCGTGAAAAAGAATGAAGGTTAGTTCGGAACATCTAAAATAAAGGCACGGGAAACAGAAAACTCGCTTGCTTAAAAAGTCTACGTGCCTCATTAGAAATGAAAGAAGCATCGGGGTCGGGACCGTCTTCAAGCCCTGCGAGACATTCTTGAAAGATGTCGTGTCCTTCATGGCTTACTTCCACTCCAGAAGATCTCATATTCACAGCCTCCCGGATTTCCCCCTCGGAGAACTCGGGGCCAGGGGAGAATCATCAACATTGATCACCCGGAGTGATCCACTTGGGGCATTCTCTTTTATTCGAAGAGGCTCGGGTTTGGACGTTCAGCCTCGCCCTCATAGTGATCTCCTAAGCGAGGGACCTTCTTTATGGATGATGATTCGGGGACTTTGTTTGAACTCCCTTCGGATATTTCTTCAGCTCTGGAGTGGGGCTCATCAGCCGCTGCTGGTTCGGTGGCCTTCGAAGCATCAGCATTCTTTCTTTTACGGTCTACCAGCAGGCAATCATCATCTTCTTCTTCCTCCTGGTCCCAAAGGCGTTGGGCCGTTTCCAGAGATAAGGCCGCTGCATCGGCCTTAGCTCTTCGAGCCAAGATTTTCTTTGGTTTCGGGGGATTTTCATATGACTCTCTCCTCTTTTTTCTTTCTTTAGGAGGCTTTGGAGCCTCCACTTCGCCAGCTGGGGCCACCCTCAATTCAACGGCGTCTCCAAGACCTACGTGAAATTGAGATCAGTGTCCCGTAACAGAAATACTAAAAAACAAACAAGAGAACTCACCATGGTTTTTTGCCTCCCATCGACCCTTGGCCAAATCTCGCCAGCAACGCTCTGAGTAAGAGGAGGCGGAGGCCAACTTTCGGACCCAGCCCTTGAGGTCCGAGACCACACCGGGAAACCAAGTAGTGGCTACACCATCGTAAAGAGTTTAGACCAAAGAAAAATATAAAGTTGGGAAAGAAAGCAGGGTATTCTCACGTTACATGTTCCACTCCTCGGGGAACGGCATCCAATCAGCAGGAATCAGATCAGAGGTTTTGACTCGGACAAACTGGCTTATCAACCCATGTTCTTTGTCCTCATCGATACTATATAAAGCGATTTTAAAGATCGGCGTTGCAATTTTATAAAGCCCCCACGGTAAAGTCGGGGACGATACAATCTGATCAGATGATTGAGGGTAAAAGACATCCCCTCGATTTGTTCGAAAAGAACCTATTTAAGTAAACAATTCGCCAGAAGGAAGGGTAGATCTGGCTGAGCGTCACTCAGTATCGCTGGCAAAAGTCGAGGATAACTGGGTCTATGGGACCCTGAGCCGGAATTGCATGGCCCAATGTAAACGGGTAAGTATATACACTCAAGTACCCCACTTTATATGTGGTGATATCTTCCTCAGAGGAAGGAATCACTACTTCCTTATTGTCCCATTTGCAATCCTCCTTTGCTTGCTTGAGCTTGTCCTTGGTCACCAAACAAATATATCGAGACATGGGCTCGCATCAGCCTGGTGTGGAAACAGGTTTTTTGATTATGAAATCGGATGTTATCTTGCACGGCGGGGGGATGCATTCCTCGATACGAGGTGGCACTATCGGTTTACTCTTAGTCGATCGGGAAGATGAAGGATCTTTTTCCTTTTTAGGAACAGATTTAGAAGTTTTAGCCGTCATTATGCAGTAGATCCGAGAAGATGAAAATGTTGTTAGAAAAGAGAAGGGAGAGCTCAAGGAAATTAAAAAGGGCTAAATGGGACTTTGAAAGCAATGTGGGAATAAAATTTGTAAGTTTGTGGGATCTATCTATTTATAAAGATCATTTAAGCGTGCTGAGGAAGCCAAAAGGCCGACCGTCAGCCGCCTCCAATTAATGATTTTGGGAATCGTACAGAAAGCAACTTTTCAGTCACTTCAACCGCTTATGTCATGATATTGGCATCAGGACCACGGCATCGGGAATTAATTTGTCAAAAATCATTAAGGACAGCCTACAAGTCGAGTTCGAGCAAACACTCACTCGACTACTAAGCCCAAGGGCTACCCGAGTTCGAGTAAATTCTCACTCGGAGTCTATCTATAAAGCCTAAAGGCTAGCTTTATTTCGAGTTCGAGCAAACACTCACTCGACTATTAAGCCCGAGGACTACCCGAGTTCGAGCAAATTGTCACTCGGGGACTACCTATGAAGCCTAAGGGCTAACTTTATTTCAAGTTCGAGCAAACACTCGCTCGATTGCTAAGCCCGAGGGCTATCTGAGTTCGAGCAAATTCTCACTTGATGACCACAAAAAAGTCAAAGGATTATTTTTACCTCGAGACCTTGCTCTCACCTAACTCGGGCTCGAGAAACCCGACGTTCCAAGTTCTCCTTCAAGCTCAGCTCGAGGATTAACAAAAACCTCGAAGTGTATTATATTGATCGATTAAAAACCTAAAGGTTTATTATGTCTGAAGGCTCAATATTTGAGATAGTCATTGAAATCATAAAATCGAGTCTTTTACGAATAAAGATAGAATAAAATTTAGCATGGGCCGAAAGCGATACAAAAAGATCCTTTTATATATTTCCAAGAAATGATTACAAAGCATAACTATGGCACCCACGAAGGGTACTTACACAGGAACAAAGAAGCAAAAACAAAGGCCAAAGATCCTAATTCACTCTTAAGACCACGATCTCGAGAGCATCATCTCTGGAAATCCTCTTCGCGGGGACACCATCTCCGATCTTTGGAAACATTTGGCAGAAGGCCCTCGATAAATGAGATTATATCTTCAACAACCGAGATTGAGCGTTCCGTTGAAGTTTTCTGCCATAATATGTCGAGAAAGAACAAAAAGACAGAAGGGGTTGCAAGATGCACGAGCAACAATCCAAGAGTGTTCATCCTCGAAACTCTATTTCGGCACGGGATGCAAAAGTTAGTAGACGATAATGCCACCTCATTCCATGGAAAGAAAAAGGAATGAAGCGTCACACCAGGTTGAAGTTAAGAGAGATGAACAGTAGTATAAAGTTCGCATATCTTCCGATACGGAGAGAATTCAGTGCCTTTCTCTCATTGTTTCAAGCCAAAGCTTTAAAAGAGGGAGCCTTGGCGTAACTGGTAAGGTTGATGAAGCACCACACCAGGTTGAAGTTAAGAGAGATGAGCAGCGGTATAAAGTTTGCATATCTTCCGATACGGGAAAATTCGGTGCCCTACTCTCATTGTTTTGAGCCAAAGCATAAAAAAAGGGAGCCTTGGCATAACTGGTAAAGTTGTTGCCATGTGATCTTGTGATCACAGATTTGAACCATAAAAAATAGGTGATTAGAGGGAGAGATAAAGAAGTGAAAGGGCTAAAAGTTGATGAAGAAGGAATGAGTGTAGTTTTTGTTCAGCCAAGTAACCCCCTATTTATGGAAAACTAATGACGGTTCACCTGCACTAATGGCCGACCAATGCTGGCATGCATTCAATGTTTTTGGGGAAATGAACCGATAGGACATTTCGATCACTTCAAGCGCCTGCGTCAGGAGCATGACATCATCACGAGAGGCTCGGGAAAATCGAGGTTCCAATCATTTCTTATCATTTTATTCTAAGAAATGCGGGGACTATCTATATGCGGTCAAAATCGATGAGCATGATTTTGAAGTCTTAAATAAGGCTTTAGGCCCGAGTCCGGGTGACTCGAGGTGGAGGTCAAATCCGGCTAAGGGACACCCACCTCAAGGAAGTTGATCGAAGGCCTGGCACGACCTACATCGAGGGCAACACAATCTCGAAGTCAATCAAGAAAGAGCGGGAATTTCTCAAGGACATGTGGACCGGGGCATTAATTAAAGGATAAGGTTTGTACGAAATGGTGCAGGTCCGTACTAGGTCGCTATACACCTGTAACAATAGAATTCTTTACCACAAGGAGAAATGTACTATATTGGGGTTTTCTCCTACTATATAAAGGGGACCCCAATCATTTTGTAAGGGATCAGATTATTCACTGCAATAGAACATTCTATTCTTCTCTTGTTTAACGAGCTCAACAATTATTCTTTAGCTTTATTTTCTTTACTTTATTGTTCATACTTTATTGGTCTTAGCTGACCTCGAGGTCCCTGGATAGCCGAGTTCGAGGCCCCTACTATTCCAACAACATTGATTTGTAGGGGTGTGCATTCGAATCGGTTTATCGATAAATCGAGTCGATTATTTGTTATCGGTTTATCGATATCGGTTTATCGATTTATCGATTTCGATTTCGATTTCAAAAATTTTCTTATCGAGTTATCGATTTAGATTTCGATTTTGCCCTCTTCGGTTTATCGGTTTATCGATAAACCGATAAGAAATACAAAAAAAAAACAAAATTAATTTTTTTTAATTTTTTTTTAGTTTTTTTTTTTTTGCCCTTATTCTATAATACCCTTTCCTTTACCCTAAGTCCCTAACCCTATTATTTCATCTACAACATTTAAGGAATGATCATATTTAAAGCTCAAGGGAATGAAGTTCAAATTAATGGAAAATAGAATTAGCCGTGATGATGTATTTTTTTTATACCGTAGGAGTGTTGGTGGCATACATTTGATCCCTTAATTTAGTTTCGTTGCATGTGCTTGTTGACACAATTTTTATGTTATAAACGGTGTTCGTTCTTATTTTAGCTTCTTTTGGTCCATATTAGTTAGGCGTGTTTTTAGTAATATACTTTCCGTGGAATCCCGCAAATTTTCTTATTGGTGTAATCGATAACCGAATCGATAAGCCCCAAAAATCGATAAATCGAAATCGAAAAAATCGAAACCTTATTGAAACGATAACGATAAGCATATGTACAAATCGATAATCGATAAGTAATTATCGATAAGGGTCAAAATCGAATGCACACCCCTATTGATTTGGTTCATTATTTCTTCTTACTTAAGCTCAATATTACTTGTATAATCACTAGTATTAGAATATATCACGTATCTTTAAAACCACTAAATATCTTTAATTGTTACTCATATTTTTCGAGGTAACCAAAAGTCATAGACAAATTCAGAGAAAATTAAGATGAAACTACTCTAGAGTACAAGAAGAATGATTCAAAGCATAATGCACACATAGGATGTTTTTGGAGCATATAGGATAAAAAGACCACTATTAACAGTTCGGACGCATTAATTTTAAATCTTAAATCTGTAATTGTAATCATGTATGCACCTGTTTACACTTAAAATGAGCAACAATTAAATTTGTATGCAGTTTAAAGGATACATTATTAATTTAACACGAATGATCTAAGAACAACAAATAATTGAATCAAAGGAAAACAAGGCGATCAAACCAAATATGGTGAACCAATTAAGCCTGGCTTTAAGTTTGAACGCTGAAACCGACCTCGAGATGAGCTCGGTTGTAACTAAAAAAATGAACAGCTGAAGAACACTTTGAACAATAGCTAGAAGACAAACATAAACTTTATTATTTTGATGTGCGAGCCAACGATGGTCTTTAAGAATGAAAAGGTTCTCCCCTTTATATCGTAGGGGAGTTCCAATCCTAGTACAAGTCTAAATAAGGTAAAAATCCCTTTTTTCTAGTAAAAAAATGATCTGCAATTGATATCGGGCGTGATCCACGCCGTAATATCTGGTTGATAGAGGATATTTCGGCTCCTCGTTCGTCCTCTCTAATCGTCTTCCCTTTAATCTCGATTCTTTGCTTTACTTGGGCTTGATTCTTCCCATGTTTGGCCATACCCGATTCTTTACATTCATTCATCCCCCCGAGCAGTGATCTACGGGCACCCTCGACCTTACCCGAGTCATGGTCGAACCACGTTGTCTCTTGTTTCTTAATCGGGAAATCGGGGTAACTTTACCCTCGGTTTTACTAGTACACGGATAGTCCCCTCACTTTTCAGAGAGTAGATTCATAGGAACGACGAGAAGTGACTAATTGACCCAAGTTCCTTCCTTCATACGCCATAAGCAAGTTAACGAGCCGAAACGTCCCATTAGTCACGTCATTCTGACTTCGGACAGGTGTCAGCCGCCAGTTAACCATCCTTAGTAGGTGCCGAATGCGAAACGTCACGCATTCATTATTTTTTTTCCTATAAAAACTCTGGTTTCCTTTTTTCACTTTTTTACTTTCTAATTTCGAATTTTCTTGAGTTACCCTCGAATTTTCTTCCTGTTCATCAATCCTTCAAATCTTCATAAGTTGTTCTTCACATCTTCATACCTTCATCTCTTGTCTTCAAACCTTCATACTTCACCTTCAAAACTTCATACCAAATCTACAAACCTTCATACAAAATCTTCAAGCCTTCATATTCCCAGATTAAGATGGCTAAGACTTCAAAGTCGGTTCCCCAAAATATTGCACCTTCGACTTCTACCTCGGCCACGGGTACCGAGGAAACCCTTCCAGTAATAGCCCCAGAACCTCCTCTAAAAGATTTTATCCCCGGAGGCAGCTTCATAGACAACGACTTCAAGGTCGAAAAAGTCTCCAAACAAGGAGACCGGGGTGAGGAGGCATTGAGGTACGTCTGCTCCATCACCAAGGAGACGCTCCAAGTAGTCCAAGAGGACTGCAAATGGGAAGGCAAAAACATAGTCGTTCCCAGTCCTAATGAGGATATCACGACGCACGTGGAAGGGTACTTGAGCGTTTACACGTATCCCCTCACGTTCGGTTCGGTGGATACAGTGGTCCTCGATTTTTGTAAGAGGTACGAAATCTACCTCGGGAAGATCCACCCATCTTTCTAGAGGATCGTGACCCTTCTCCATCACTTTGCTAATAACATGGAGGAGCCTCGGTTCACGATTTACCATCTGCTCTGAGTTTACAGCCCCGAATCGTCCAAGGAGGGTTAATCAAGCTCTCCCGACGGGCAAAGAAGGCTCCCTTCTCGTGCATAGACGAGGATATCGACCGAGACTGGTAGGGGAGGTTTGTTTGGATAAAGACCGAAGATCTCATTCCCTTCGAGTTCCTGCCGTCACCCGAGAAGTGGAACTGATAACGTAAGTCCACTTCCTCTTAAGTTGTCGAGTACTCCTTTGAATTTACTCCTCTTTTCATTACTTGTTTCCTCTGATATGAAGTTGTGCCCGAGTCCCCAATGCGGTCCCTCATTTTAGGGAGTGGGTCAAGGGCGTATGCAAACAACTAACCTACCCCGAGCGCGAGTGGCATAAGCTTTCCAAAGGCATGTGGGAGGCTCGTTCACATGGTGAGTGTCCCTCCTTTTCTGGTTGAATTTCTCGTTAGGTTATGTTCATCTTATCAATATTTTGACTAAATCTTTTCCTTCCACAGATTTGCCCAAGACCACCAAACTTTGGGCAATTACCGAGGTCGTGGCCTCGTCTCTATCTGTAAAACCCTCTGCTTCACTGCAGCCTACTGTCAAAGTTGCTGCGAAGAAGGATGAGAAAACAATGTAGAAGAAAAGGTCCCTTGACTCCTCGGACACTACTGCCGAGGCCAAGAAGAAGAAGAAAAGGATCGTAGTCAGGGTTAGAAAAAGTACCAAGAAAAATTCCTATGCCAAGGCCCCAGACTTTGAAGCTCTTTATCGGCTCAGGGACTTCCCCGAGGATGATGACGACATGGAGTTCGTCGTTCACGAACCGATCGATGCCGCACAAGAGCTGGCAGCCCCCGAGGGGGGCGATCGTAAGGCTGAACCCTCTTCAACTTGGGAGCCCGGGGAGGAACATATACGCACTGCTTCTGAAGAATAACCTCCAGTTCCAAAGGAGGCCGTTCGGGAAATTTCGACATCATTGACGTTCAAGAATCGTCGTCTCATATGGAGGCCTTTTTATATAAGGCTCGGGCCGCCGCAGAAAAACCGACTGAGGTGCCCTGGGCCCTGGACGTGTCCCTCAATTCATTTTTTGAGGGTGTAGATGTTGGCATGCTGGAGGGTTACTCCGTCTTTGGCCACCTGGAGATCTCAAAAAAGGATGCGCAACCGGTATCAGGTGGGCCGAGTTCGAGCCTAAAGCTTGAGAAGCAATTTCCTGCCCCGAGCGTGGACCCTGACTGGAAGAAGACAGTCATGTTCACAGTACTGGCCAATACTAGGATGTTATCCGGTCCAATCGGAGTGGCCTGTTGATCACGCCCAAACTCACACCATAATTAGGTAGTGAGGCGGTCGAAGCAATAATAAACACAACACGAGTGGGGTTGAATCCACATGGAGTTAGAATTTATATTAGGTATATAACTAGAGTAAATGTATGAAGTGCCTTAGATTGTTCTTTCACATATTCATTGGTTGTTTTCAATTTCTACTTTTAGCTAATGATTGCAAATATTAACTAAAAGAAAGTGTTTTTGGTATTGAGTGTTTATTCAAATAATAAAGGAATCTAGGGTCGTGACTTCCACCTAGGTGGCTACCTAACGGGTTGTAAACTACAGTGCAAGTTTGATTTATTGGGGTCTTGATATAGCAATCACACGCAATTGCTCACTCTATACCTCTCGGTAGTTTGAGTGATTTTGCCCAATTTGGCTTTCTCAAGCCCAAATGGGTATTGCACAAATCAAGTGGTATATGCTCAAGTCGGGTCTCACTATCTCTAGATTTGACCATTTAATTGGGGCTATCAATTTCTTGAGTTTACCCCAATTCCTCGTTAGCCAAGTTTCCCTAAACTTAGTCTCTCTTTCTCAAGCAAAGACTAGGTCAAAAAGGCATGAATCAATGTTTGCAACCACTACATCTAGGGTTTAAGCATAAACAAGGCTAAATATCATTAACCCAATCACAAAAAAGCCCTAAAATTAAATACCCATATCCACACTAGGGTTGAGCCACAACCCTAGCTAAAGATTTAGCTACTCATGAAAAATAAAGAAATGCAAGAAGAAATTAAGATAGAATGCATAATCATTGATTAAATAAAGAAAATCTAGTGATAAGAAGTCAATCTAATACAAAATTACTCAAAGAAGTAAAGAAAACCATTCAGGTGCACCTCTGCAAACTAAACTTAACCTAAAAATGACAAAAAGTTTTATTTATACTAAGCTGAAAATATCTAACAAAAATGCCCCTATTGAAGTTATGCGGCCGCGTAATTCTGATGCGGACCGTGAGATGGGCTTCTGCGACCGCACAATTCTAGTGCGGTATGCAGTCTTGGGGATTTTGGGCTTGGAACTCTAGGCTTCTGCGGTCCGCATAAAAGTAGGTGCGGCCGCACTTCTGATTATGCGGCCGCACAAAAGTGTTGCGGTCTGCACTCTTCAGCTTTTGGTTTTGGAACAACTCTCTGATTCTTCAATATTGCGGACCGCATAATAATGATTGCAGTCGCACTTGATCTCCTGCAGCCACACATTTTTGGTGCGGTCCGCACCATCTGAGCTGGCTAAAACCTCCTCTCTGAATGTCATTCTGCGGTCGCACTAGAATTGTGCGGTCTGTCATAACAAACGGCAATATTGCACGGCATCACCGTTCGTGCTTTAACACTCTTCCTCACCCAAACAACAATTACAAACAAAGGGGCAAGGAAATAAACAAAATAATAATAGAAATCCCGGCAAGGGAACACAATTAAACAATTACATCCCAGCAAGGGAACAATAATTAAACCATTAAATCCCGGCAAGGGAACAACATTAATAATATCAACATCCCGGCAAGGGAGATAATCAACAAAGCAACAATATCCCGGCAAGGGAACAATTTAATAACTCTTTCTCTTTCTTTCACTTTTATTTCATAACTCACTTTACCACTTGAGCCAATGCTCCAAAGGGTTCAATTATCTCATATACTTTCACAATTCGTATTATAACTTGAGCCAATGCTCATCGATGTTCAAAGATCACAATTCCTTCCACAAACTTCTCACAACAAATAGAAATCATCACCAAGGCATGAAAGATACAAGGNGCACTACGAATTGTGCGGTCTGCACTGCTAGCCTCTTTGCCCAGTTTTGGCTCGTGTTCACTTTTGACTCCTCTATGAGTTGATTTTTACTTATTTAGATCATTTCCCAATATTCCTGCAAGTAAGCACATTTCGTTAGTTTCCGGGAATACCTTTAAGAATTTCTGAGCTAAAACGCAGGTAAAAGAGAGCAAATAAGCAGTCAAATCCCTACTTATCACCAGCTATCTCCGTTCCTTGGTGACCGAAGAGGACCAGGTGAAGATAAATGAGGTAGACATGCCAAGTCTTTTCAACGAGGCTCAGCAGGCGCTGATAGGGTATACCTTCTTCTCTTTTCTTTCTTAAAGGGTTCTTTTTGCCTTAATAGTATTCTAATGATCCCTCTTTCCTTGTGTCTCAGGCCTCGGTACTTCACCATGAGAGCTTTCACCAGACCAGCATGGAGGTGAGTCACCTCGAGTTCCAGCTCAAGAAGCAGGTCTGAAAAAAGGACATGTACAAAGCTCTCTATGAGCAAAAAGCTAAAGTCCTTAGGGACCACTCCGTCCTCCAAGCCGAGCTAGAAAAAGCCCAAAAGGAGGCCTCGAAGGCAAAACAGGAACATGCCCTTCTGGTTTAAAAGGTAAGAGTGTTTGAGATCAATAACGAGATGTTAAACGCAGATGCTAACACCTCAACCTCACTGGTCCAAGAGAAGATATCCCTGATCGACCAGCTTAGGTCCGAAATGGATGAGGTCAAAATTTTAGCTGAGGAGTTGAGGGGAAAAATGGATCTTCTACCCTAGAAGGGGGATGCAACCAAAGAGGACCTGGCATTAACCAAAGTAAAGCTCTGAGTGATGAGAGAAAAAGCCGACAAATGGTCTCGGTTAAATTAGGATCTCCGGGCACAACTTGACTCGGCCATTACAAGACGGGATGTTCTCGGCCAAGAATACACTGCGCAGAAGTCCAAATTGGAGGCGGCTTCGAACCTGGTCTCAGAAGTCCAAGACTTTCTAGCCTAGTACAAGGATGATGTAGAGGTAGCTGAGGCCCGTGTTGTAATAAAGGCTGAATAAGTGAAGTGGCTATCTCAGAGAGAGACTCTCGAGGAGATCCAAGCCCGGGGGTTTGACCTAGCGGCCGAGATCAAAGAGGCTAAGAGGTTCGAGGTCGAGGCCAAAGCGAGGTACCTACCTAATAGAATATATGAGTCCACCAAACTATATAGAGACCAGGTCCTATATGAGTTTCCACTTAGAATGTTAATATAACAGTAAGTAAAGAGAACAGAGAGTTTTAACGTGGAAAAGTCCCTGCTCAAGGGGATAAAAAAACCACGACCTACACTGGTAGGATTTCAACTTCACTATGAGCAACTTTAGATTACAACCTATGCAATCTAGGAATTAAACTCTTAAATCCTCACTAACTTGTAATACACCTATTACAAGCCACTTTGCAATACACCTATTACAAAGACTTCAACTCATGACTAACTCTAGCCACAAAACAAACACTAAAGGTTTATGGTTTACAAGGGGTTCCTAAATCACGCTTCTAGATAAGCAAAGTAGGAATTACAATGAAGAACAATTACAAAGTTACAACTCAACTAAGGACACACAAGAAACTTGTTGTAGTAACTGGTCCGTAGTAGTGTTGTTCTTTGTTCTTGATGCACTTGAGAATTGAATGCTTGATTGTCAGATGCTTGAATACTTGAATGAATTATCAAATGTTCAAGTGATGTCTTTTTTGTAATGTTTAATGTTAATACAACATGGATGACATCACTTGAATGATGTAATCACTTGGTAGGTCAAATAAGAAGAGACTGCAGAACTGTGCTGCACTGTTTCTGTGTACAGTGCAGGCAGTCACTTTCCAGTTGTAGACAGTTGACCTCGTACTGCTGTAAGGAAAATACAAGGGTATCAGGTCCCTGTGTTGATTCTCTATCTTCTGAAGTCATAGAAACTCATATAAGCTAAAGTCCGTTGATTTCAGTTGTGAACCAAGTGTGTCAGGTTCCTTATCTGGTTCTTTGACGGTAAGTTTGTTAGATCATCAAAACATTAAGCTAAGGTACTGTAAACCCATCAATTTCCCCTATTTGATGATGACAAACTTAGAAATTGATAACACATGATTTATAGAAAAATTAACCAGATGAAGTAGCAGGAACTTCACAAGTTCCCCCTGACTTTATGCTCCCCCCCCCCCCCCCCAATCAGATCCATGTTTCAATTATGTGATCCCTGTTTCAATTATGCTTCCCCTTTTGGCATCATTAAAAACACACAAGCAAGCAAGTAGCATAAAGAAGTCTAGTCTAGCTAACTCATGCTATATAAGTGCACACAACATGATAGAAAAGAGAAGCAGAGAAACATCAGCAATAAACAACAAAGGAAGATAGTTTTTATAAAACATAAGCCTTTGTCATTACAGCAAAGGCAGGAATTGGACTGTTATCAGCAGGAGCAGTACAAGTACATCCCATCCACACCGCAAAATAAAAATAAAAACAAACACCATAGTCATCAAAAGCAAAAGAGATAATCCAAAAACTGGTCACTGAAAGGGTTAGCCTAGGGGACACTAGAAGGAGAGGGCTTGGAAGCTGCAGCAGGGGTGTTGAGAATGAGATCAATTCAGGAATTGGCCGCCATTTGCTCTACGAGCAGTTTCTCCTTCAGGTTCTCCACTTGTTGCTTGAGATTAGCATTTTCTTTGGTCAGGAGAGCAATCTCCTCATTTGACCCTAGCGTCCCTTGGGCCTGCTGACCCTCCAGTATGGCATTCCTTGCCTTCAGCTTCCTAATCTCCTCAGTAGCACTATTTTGGGCATTGATGAGCTGAGAGATTGTTGAAGTGCTTCCTACTCCTCCACATCTTTCAATACATTCATATTCTTCCAAGGTGGTTTGGGAGAAGGTCTGTTTCTTCGTCCCTATCTTAGGCTGTCCAAAAGGCACTTCGAAAAACATGAAGACATGCGTGAGAAGAAATCCATATGGAAGACCGTGGTTTCCATCCTTGAAAGTTGCCACCTTTTGCATGTGCTCAATCATGATGGTTGGAAAGTTTACAGCTTTAAACCCTTCCAGTGCTTCCATCAGATACAAGTCAGACTTGGAAGTAATGGACCTTCTCTCAGCACGGGATAGAAGAACCTTGTTTACCAACTCAAACAATAGCTGATAAATAGGAAACAGAGCATTCTTGTGGACTCGTACCCCCCGCTGGACTGCGCCTTCCTTCACAATAGCATTCCTAAAATTTGACCCACACACATTCTTAACAGAGGACATACCATTAGCAGGGACCTTAAGTATGTACCCAAGCAAAGCAGCATCCAACACAATATCAACTCCATTAACCAAAGCACAGATATGATCAGTTTCAATAGGAAAGAGGTCTGCATAGAAACTTCGGACCCTATCCTCATAGACTTTGGGCACATCCACCTTGAACAGATGTCCCCACTGTTGAAACTCAATCATGTCTATTATTTGTCTCATTTCGGCCATTTTAGAGATTTTTGGGTCAAAGTGCCCCCACAGAACCTTTTGGTTCCTCAGTCGTTCTTTAGCAGACATACTCTATGCTTCACTCTCTTTTGAGAATCAGGTTCCCTCACAGTTTCCACCTTCCTTTTTCTAGACTTCACACTCAATTTTCCCTTTCCACTTGACTTTACTAACACATCCTTATCAGACAATGACGGTTCACTCGCAACTTGTTTCAACTTTCCACCACTTTTCACTGATTTTGAACTTGGTGTAGCAACACCTTCCTCTTGCTTCTTTTTCTGAGACCTTTTCACCAAGGAACTTGGTTCCTTTACTGTTTCCTCATCTACTTCCACTACAGGAATGTTTTTGTCACACACAACCTCCCCATTTTTCACCAGCCTCTTTTCCTTCTTCTTGTTACTCCATTTACTCTTCTGTAGGGCAGACTCAAAAGCCTCCTTTGCTTGCAACCTAGTAGTAGGTCGCTTAGGAGAAGGCTCAGGAGTGGTTACTGCTCTCCTCTTGGCAATGAACGCATCTAGAGCAACATCATCTTGATCTTCTTCATCACTGGACCTCATACCAGGAGCCAAAATATCCAAGGGCTCAAAATCAAAGTGTGGAGAAGGAGCAGGGTCCAAACTGACCTGGGAAGAGGATCCTTGACCTGTTTCCTCAGGAGAAGAGTCAGGTCTTTCAAGAGGGGTCCCAGTAGTCTCTGCTGGTGCAGAATTTTCAAAGAGCACCACAGCTCCTTCAACCACTAACAGTTGTGTCTCTTTTCTCTGAGACTCAGGTACAAAAGAGATCACCCCATACACTATTCCATCAGCAGATATGGCCAATATGTTTTCTACGGCCTCTTTCTCTTGAGACTCCATGGGTGCCACAATCTCACAGGCGGGAACAATTGTAGACTGATCAATACTAACCTCTGAGACCTCTACTACCTGCAAAACTTTACTCTGTTCTCCACCCTTGCTTTCTTCAGTGAGAATCTCAGGCGATAGAGATGAAAGCTATCGAATTTTGGGGTTTCTGAGTTCTCAACATTTGGAGAGAGAGAGAGAGAGAGGTCTGAGAGAGTGACAGGAGAAATAGAGGGTGTAGGAAAATCAGGTTTGGGAGTGTCCTCCACAGTGGTGGTTAAAAATCAGATGGTGAGAGGTGTTTCACTAGAAGCGGAAGAATCGAGGGTTTTCTCTGGGGTTTTCTCAACTAAGGAGGGGATCATTGGTTGATCTTCAGCCATGGCAGAGATGAAGTTTGAAAGTTCTGGAGAAGGATTGAAGAGAAGATATTCTCGTTCAAAGAAATGAGAGGGTTTTAATGGGAGAAGAAATAATGATGAGGGAGAGAGAAACCGGTTCTGAAATGGCGGTAGATTTGTGGGGAGTTACAACATTTTAGAGGGAGATGAAGGGATTTGAAATGAAAAGACATGACATACAAGGTCTGAAAAGGTTGATGACCTGGCACTCGATTTTTTGGATTCTTTTAAGATATGTATGAAAAAGCACAAGACTACTAACTTGTGGTACAAGAACCAGCACTACAAAAAAAAATGGAATTAGCTACGAACGTCGTCGCTAATCTGTCGCTAAATGGCCCGTAAATAGCAGAATTTCTTGATAATTTGTCGCTAATCCGCCGCTAAATGAGATTGGCAATGGATTTATCTGTTTGCTACAGAATACGTCTGTCGCTAAAACTAGATTTTTTAGTAGTGCAGGTTCTTGAACTGTCTTTCAAAAATTTACATCCTCTTTTACCACTCATGCAGTGCATCTACAGCTTCTATAGTCATCATCCGTGTCTACCTGCAACGGTATTGAAGTGAGTTAGACTTGGCCGGAAAACACTTTAGCTAATGTTACCTGAAAGTGACTTTCATAGCCAACTTATGGGAATCAGGTTCTCAATTAGGCTTTATTAGCCCCAGCTCCAGCCTATTTCTCTCAGAATGTTCTCTGCTCAGTGCTTTGGTGAAGATATCTGCAATTTGGTCTTCTGTAATGCAGAACTTCATACAGATAAGCCCTTTTCTCCACATTGTCTCTGAGAAAATGATGTCTCACATCAATGTTCTTGGTTCTTTTATGTCGAACCGGGTTCATGGCCATGTTGAGTGCACTGGTGTTGTCACACAAAAGAGGCACACAATCAGTGTACACACCAAAATCTTCCAATTGTTGTTTGATCCATAGGTGTTGACCACAGCAGGAAGCTGCAGCATAATATTCTGCTTCAGCTGTTGAAAGAGCAACTGAGTTCTACTTCCTTATGCCCCCTGAGACGAGACATGATCCTAGAAAGTGAGCCATTCCAGAACTACTTTTTCTGTCCACAAGATAACATGCATAGTCAGCATCAGCATACCTAATAAGATTAAAATTATCACATTAAGGGTAATTCAGGACCAGGTCCTGTGTTCCCTTAAGATATCTCAAAATTCTCAGGGCAGCCTTCAGATGAGATTCCTTAGGATTTGACTGAAACCTTGCAACATAACCCCACACTGAAGATAATATCAGGTCTGCTGGCAGTGAGGTAGAGAAGAGACCCAATAATGCCTCTATACATGGTTTGATTTACAGGAGAGCCAGATTCATCCATGTCCAGTCGAGTAGCAGTGTCAATAGGAGTATCAATCACTTTTGATGTTTCTATATCAAACCTCTTCTGGAGCTCCTTGATGTATTTCTGTTGGCTGATGAATGTACCCTTTGTGGACTGCTTCACCTGAAGACCCAAGAAGAAGTTCAACTCACCCATCATGCTCATCTCAAAATCACTTCCCATGAGTTTGGCTAATTCTTAACAAATTTAATCAGTTGTTGCCCCAAAAATGATATCATCAACATATACCTGAACGGTGAGCAGGTTCCTCACTCGTTTCTTCCAAAACAAAGTGTTGTCAATTTTTCCTCTTGTGAAACCATTTTCTAAGAGAAACTTTGACAGTCTTTCACACCAAGCTCGAGGAGCCTGCTTCAACCCATACAATGCCTTGTCTAATTTACACACATATTCAGGGTGTTCATGACATTCAAACCCTGGAGGTTGCTTGACACAGACTTCTTCCTTAAGGAATCCATTCAGAAATGCTTTTGACATCCATTTGGAATAGAGTGAATTCCATATGTGATGCAAATACAATGAGGATTCTGATAGCCTCCATGCGAGCAACCGGAGCAAAAGTTTCATCATAATCAATTCCTTCCTCCTAATTATAACCTTGAATCACTAGCCTAGCCTTGTTCCTTGTAGTGTTTCCATGTTCATCAAGCTTATTCTTGAATACCCACCCGGTTTCTATGATGGTTCTATCTGTGGGTCTAGGTACCAGGTGTCATACATTGTTCCTTTCGAACTGATGCAACTCATCATGCATGGCAATGATCCAGTATGCATCCTTTAAGGCTTCCTTGATATTTTTGGGTTCTATTTAGGAAAGAAAGGCTGAGAAAGCAAGTGAATTTCTAGCTTTTGATTTGGTTTGTACTCCTGAATCTAGAGGGGTAATTATGTTATCAAGAGGATGGGAGCTTTTGTGTTTCTAGTTGGGCACTTGAACCTCATTTGTAGAGGAGCTGGGTAAGTCTGACTGGTTTTCTTGCATTCTTCTCTCAGCTACCTGTGGAGTACTTTGAACTGTATCAACCACTCTTTCTTCAGCTTTAGTGGTTGTAATTGTGGTGCCTGGTTCCTCTCCAACTGAAGAGACTGCATTATCATCACTTGGCTCCATTACTTGACTCATCATGTCTGCCTTTCCATTTGCCATATCGATGACTTCACCTGGAACTAACAAAGGCTCTCCATCTTGATCACCCGTGTTGCTTTTCTCACAAGAAAGGTAGGACTCGTTAAAGATTACATACACTCTCCTCTACACACTGAGTTCGCTTATTGTAGACCTTGTAAGCTTTACTTTGAGAAGAATATCCCAAGAAGATTCCTTCATCACTCTTGGCATCGAATTTTCCAAGCTGATCCTTTCCATTGTTGAGAACATAGCATTTGCACCCAAATGTTCTTAAGTGGGTTTCCTTCTGTTCAGCAACTCATAGGGAGTTTTGTTCAAGAGAGACCTGATCATGCACCTGTTCACCAAGTAGTAGGCAGTGTTGACAGCCTCAGCCCAGAAGTTCTTCGCGATCCCACTTTTGATCAGCATTGTCCTTGCCATTTCTTCAAGGGTTCTATTCTTTCTTTCCACACTCCATTTTGCTATGGAATTTTGGGGGCTGAGAAGTTATGGGTAATGCCATTCTCATTGCAAAAATCATCAAACTTGGCATTGTCGAATTCTGTCCCATGATCTGATCTTATGCATGCTACTTTTGAATCCATCTTCACTTGAATTTTCTTCACAAATTCTACAAAAACTTCAAAAGTCTCATCTTTTGTTCTAAGGAACTGAGTCCAAGTGAATCTGGAATAGTCATCCACTATCACAAAAATGTATCTTTTTCCTCCTCTGCTTTGCACTGTCATAGGACCACATAGATCCATGTGAAGGAGATCAAGTGGTTTTGACGTGATGACATCCTTCTTTGGCTTAAATGAGGATTTCACATGCTTCCCTCTGGCGCAGGCATCACAAACTTTGTGCTCCATGAACTTTGATTTCGGCAGACCACGAACCAGGTCCAGGTCCTTCTGAACTAGCTTATTCAGTAGAGAAAAGCTTGTATGCCCCAGTCTTCTGTGCCACGGTTCAGCATCATCATAAACTGCTTTCAAGCAACTCAGATCACCTCTTTGTAGAGATTCAAAATAAGCAACGTAGATTTTCTTGTATCTTTTGGCCACCAGTACCACTTCACCCGTTACTAGATTAGTAATTGCGTATATCTTTGACAAAAACTCCACCTTGTTTCCTTTATCACATATTTGAGAAACACTCAATAGACTGTACTTGAGTCCATTGACGTAGTACACATTCGCAATTGAGTGAGTGAGTGATTTCCCATTTTTTCCAACTCCAAGAATGAACCCCTTTTCCCATTGCCAAAGGATACACTCCCTCCTTGCAGGGCTTTTAGTGAAAGAAAGTCCATGGTGTTCCCAGTCATGTGCTTTGAGCATCCACCATCCATGAACCATTATTGACTGCTTCCTTTCACTGTTACCTGCACAAGGAAATCAAGAGTTAGTTTTAGGAACCCAAGCAAGTTTGGGTCCCTTGTAATAAGCAAGAGGATGAATAAGAGCTCTTTTAGTCCATGCAGGTAACATGCATTTTTTATGATTGTAACTTAGTCCCTTTCCAGTAGTTATTCTATCAGCAAAAACTTTGTTTTTTCTGAAGAAACTGAACCCTGGCTTGGCAATTTTCTTTGAAATGCCCATTGTTCCCACACTGGGTACACATCCAATTGTCAAGTACAGTAACATACTTGCTATGGGGGTTATAAGGAGTTCTCTCCCTTTGAAACCCTATTCTCTGCCTGTTTCAACCATTATTCACATATATAGCAGTAATAGCTTCCGAGGACCAGGTCCACTTAAGAGACTTTTCAAGGTCATTTTTTACTCTTTTCAACTCCGCTTGGAGTTGTCTAGTTTGTCAAGTTTAGCACATAAGCTAATTGTTATAGGATTTAATTTGTTTTCTAGCTTGATATGTGCTTCACTAGCAACTCCTTTTCCTTTATCAGTCTTTCCAAACACACATTCTGCTTTGAGTTCCTCTATTGTTTCCTTCAAATCTATAATCACAACTAAGAGGTCATCTCTTTCTTGTTCTAAAGTATCAATTTTCTCCACTAGGTCATTAGTTTCTTTACTGAAATTTTCAATGGTTTCTTTTAGATCAACAGCTACTACCATCAAATCATCTCTTCATGTTCTACACTAGCAATTTTCTAAGTTAGAACCACCTTTTCATTTTCCAGATTGCTTATGGTTTCCTTCAAATCAACTAGACAGATTACCAAATCATCTCTAGTTTGTTCAGCATCTCCTAGCTCTATAGTTAAGGCATCCTTATCATCTACAAGACTGTAATAGGCATCAATTAACACATTTGCTAATGACATGAGTTTTTCAGGAGAGTAGGATTTCAGATTCTCTAAACATCCCTGAAGTTTACCTCATCATTGTCATACTCTTCATCATTGTCAGATTGAGCCATCAAAGCAAATATTGAATCATTTTCAATTGCTTCACATTCAACTGCCATCGTAGAGCTATCACCTGCATCAGTTTCTTCTTCAGAATCACTGGAGGAATCTCCCCATGTTGCAAAAGCATGCTTCACAACATTGTCAACAAATCTCTATCTTTTGAAGCGTTTGTCAGGAACCGGGTTCCTCTTTGCTAATTTATCAGGGTTGTACTTGAAGTGTTCTTGCTTCAGGAGAGGGCAATCTTTGATAAAATACCCTGGCTTTCCACATTTATGACAAAGGTCGTAATTCTTTGGTCTGCTGGAGCTGCCTCTTTTTGGTATCCCTCCATTCCTTCTGATCATCTTCTGAAACCTTTTGGTTAAGTAAACTATGTCATTGTCCTCCTCACTTGAGTCATTGCTTTCAGCCTTGAGTACTAGGTTCTTTTCCTTCTTTGGTTCTCTTCTTTCATTGTCCTTCTTCTTCTTCATTTCGTAGGTTTTCAGATTTCCAACTAGTTCATCTATGGTCAGCTTTTGCAGATCCTTTACTTCAGTAATAGCATTCACTTAACTCTCCCATGAACTAGGCAGAACACTGAGAATTTTCCTCACGAGCTTATTACTAGGAATGATTTCACCAAGCGAGTGTAACTCATTTATGATGGAAGTGAATCTTGTGTGCATGTCTTAAATGGATTCATCATCCTTCATTCTGAAGAGTTCATACTCGGTGGTGAGCATGTCAATCTTGGATTGTTTTACTTGAATGGTTCCCTCGTGAGCTGTTTGCAGAGCTTCCCATATCTCATTGGCAGATTGACAGGCTGAGATCCTGTTGTATTCGTCAGGTCCTATGCCACATACCAATATTTTCTTGGCACGAAAATTTATCTCCACAGCTTTCCCATCTACATCGTTGTATTCTTTACTGATTTTTGGTAGTGTCACGGAGGGTCTCCGACCTTCTTCATTGGGACATAAGGACCATCACAAATAACATCCCACAACTCAGAATCTTTTGCCATGATAAAGTCATGCATTCTTGTCTTCCACCACCCATAGTATTGCCCATTGAACCTGGGTGGTCTGTACGTAGATTGGCCCTCTTCGGAATTTGGTAGAGCAGCCATGAAGATCCTTTCTAGGGGTTAACCTTTTAGAAAAAACCTGCTCTGATACCAATTGATAGAATATATAAGTCCACCACTATATAGAGACCAGGTCCTATATATGCGTTTCCACTGAGAATGCTTATATAACAGTATGTAAAGAGAACAGGGAGTTTTTACGTGGAAAATCCCTGCTCAAGCAGATAAAAAACCACGACCTACACTGGTAGGATTTCAACTTCACTATGAGCAACTTTAGATTACAACCTATGCAATCTAGGAATTAAACTCTTAATCCCTCACTAACTTGTAATACACCTATTACAAGCCACTTTGCAATACACTTATTGCAAAGACTTCAACTCATGACTAACTCTAGTCACGACACAAACACTAAAGGATTATGGTTTACAAGGGGTTCCTAAATCACGCTTCTAGATAAGCAAAGTAGGAATTACAATGAAGAATAATTACAAAGTTACAACTCAACTAAGGACACGCAAGATACTTGTTGTAGGAACTGGTCCGTAGTAGTGTTGTTCTTTGTTCTTGATGCACTTGAGAATTGAATGCTTGATTGTCAGATGCTTGAATGAATTCTCAAATGTTCAAGTGATATTTTGTTGTAATGTTTAATGTTAATACAACATAGATGACATCACTTGAATGATGTAAGCACTTGGTAGGTCAAATGAGAAGTGAATGTAGAATTGTGCTGCATTGTTTTTGTGTACAGTGCAGGCAGTCACTTTCCAGCTGTAGACAGTTGACTTCGTACTGCTGTCAGGGAAACACAAGGGTATCAGGTCTCTGTGTTGATTCTCTATCTTCTGAAGTCATAGCAACTCACATAAGCTGAAGTCCGTTGATTTGAGTTGTGAACCAAGTGTGTCAGGTTTCTAATCTGGTTCTTTGACAGTAAGTTTGTTAGATCATCAAAACATTAAGCTAAGGTACTGTAAACCCATCACTACCTGTTGGCTCGGATAACGAGTCGGGCTCTAACGAAGACTAGGCGGGAAATGCTTAGATTATTTTTGTCTTTTCTTATAGTTGTATGATATGTACTTTGGGGCCGTTTTATGGTGCCTTTGTAAATATCTTTTTGAAACATGTATATGTAATTTATCTTCGGCTACATATTGTGTCATTTACTTTTCTGTACTTGCTTATGTTCAAGACTTATGATATATAACTTGTGTCTCGGACTTCATAATATGCCATCAATGCCTTAGCATAGAATTTGACATAGCTTAAACTATCAATCTACCAAAGCCCGGATGTGAGCATGTGATTTTTGCCCTAAGCAGTAATTCCCAAAATTTCAAGCAAAATAATTTTCCTAGTATTTTATAATTTTGTGTGAGTTTTGTGGCATTCTTTGGTAATTGGTGCATTCATTTTACGCATTTAATCCATAAAAAATACCAAAAATATGCATTAGCATTTAGGGATTTAATTTCATAATTTTAGTTAATTGGTCTTAGAATAAAATATAAAAAAATTGCAAGAAAATAGTCTTTTGCACTACTAGTTTTGCATTTGTGTCAAAAATAGGTTTACAAGTAAATTTTAGGAATTAAAATAGCTTAATTTAGGTCTTTGCTTTGTTTAGGCATTTTATAAAAAATCAGAAAAAATAAACAAATACAAAAATACAAAAAATGTATACAAAAAAAAAAGCAAAATAAGAAAATAATACAAATTGCCCGGATTGGGCTGCTTGTATTAATCCAAAAGAAGAACACCCAGCCCAAGCTTGCCCAGGCCCAATTCACCGCCCGGTCCAGTCCCTCCCATAACAAAACGACGTCGTTTTGACGTCGTTTAATCACGACCGCCCATCTCCCCATATCCAATGGCCCAGCTTTAATCTTGAATTTTACATAAAAGTGTCCGAATTATTCAAAAATTTTGAGACCAAACTCTTCTTCCTCGTACAAAACCTCAACTCCGCCGTCCTCCACCCTACCCCGCCCTAGCCCCACCGTCCCTCCGCCGTCCGCCGCCGGCCGGAAATCGCCGCCGCCGGCGGCGATGCTCCGATGACCACCAAAATAACACCCCAGATTCCCCTTTTCTTCCTCTACTCAAATCCACTACCCGTTGCCTCCAAATCTTATCAGAACTCGTCGAATATCCATTCGAAGTTTTTCGGCCAAGTCGCAAGTTATGCCAAACGGTCCCAAATTAACACCATGGGACCGCCTTGACCTTTCCTACCCAACCCCCATAGCCACGTGTCTCGAATATGGCCGGAATCGCTCAAATATCCGATCAAAAGTCCGGCCAAAACCCTAAATTCTCCAAGCCCCACCAAATTGATACCACGCGACATCTTCACCTCCCTCATGAGGAATTTGACACCATTAGCATTCAGAGCTTACCGGAAATAGACGAATTTCAAATCTGAAGAGCCATGTGACCTTGGGAGTTTGCACAGATGAGTCTTCTTCTTTTTGTGTTTGACTTTTCTGTTAAGATTGGATTAGTTTACAATTAGTGTGTTTAGGTTGTATATTAGGCTCGTAATTACTGGTTCTAAGTCGAATAACCGTTAAATGTATAGCTTAGTTCTCTTTACTTGATTAAGTGTTCCCATGTCAAATGCTTCGTTTCGTTTGATCATTCATCTAGGTTTAATACTGTTTTTGATTGACTGTCAGATTCGATCCTGTGTTTGTGTCGATTAGGAAGTGCATGTTTATAACTTGAATTATGCCTCTGTTTAGTGTAATTAACAGTCGTTGTTGACTTGATAATCCAATAATTTGCTCATTAGCCTATTGTTTTTGATCAGATTCAATCCATCTTGTGTTTCAGTTTTAATATGTTTTAGTGATTCAGTGTAACGCCTGGTTCAATCAGTGGTAATTAATCGAATTTGGCCATAACAGATGGATTCAATTAGGGTAGGGAGAGGACTAAAGTCATGCTGGTCTGGATAGTAATTTTAGGGAGTTCAAAGGGTAGTTCAGGCATAGGGAAAGGGCACTTTCAGCAGGTTTGGTAGTTTTTGAAGAGGTTTAAGGGTAGAATAGGGATTGTGATAGGCATAGAACCTTCTAGGAAGGGCTGTAGTGTAGATTCTAATAAACTTAAGGTAGTTACTTGAGTGATAAGTCAGAAAATAGAAGGGTAAGCACTGAAAATAGAATAGGGACTAAGGGGGGCAAAGAAAATCTGAAAATTGAGCTTAGTTTACCTATAAATACGCAGTCATTTTACCTTGAGAAAGGGGGGTAAGTTTTGAAATATGAAATTGGGAGAAGTTTGAGTGGAGAACATTTTCTGAAATTTGGAGAGGAATTAGAGTTTTAAAAATAGAAAATCCCAAGGGAAAACACTGTTCCATCGAAAATCCTGAAAAATCTTTGAAGCTGTCGTGGTATTTATTCTGTGATAAGTCATGAACAACTAGGAGTACTCCATCTAAATTGTTAAATTGAATCTGGGTAGTCAATCTGGGGCTGAACTTTTGGTTTTGCAACTGTTGATGTCTTGGTTCATTGCTGGAATTTCAATCTTGTTCCTGAGCTTGTTGAATGAATTGAATTAAAACTGTCCTTCAACTTCCCCTGGACTGCTGTTGCGACTGTCACTGCTACTGACCTTCTCCTTTTCTTGTTTGCAATTACCAGGTACACATTTGAATCTGTCCTGCTGTAATCCTGAGTTTGAAATGGAATGCAAATTTCACTTACTTGACCTTGCTGCCTGGCCTTAGCATACTGATAGTTGCACGGATAGGTAGACTTGATTGTATAGCATAGTGTAGTTCAATTTTATACGTGTGTAAACCATGGATAAACTGTATAAATTGGACTGCTACTGTGGTTGTTAGCTATAGCTTAGTCATTCTCATATTATATTGAGATCCAAACTAGGCATTGATTAGAATTAATTGTAAGATCAAACGTGTGTGCTGCGCTCTTGCAAAATAGATAGGACCATCAAGTTTAAATGTGGAATGCCCAGTAGAAATGATTATCGATTGTTTAATGTCTTCTTTCGTTAAATTCATGTTTTCAGTCTTAGAATGGGCAGATCACTGACGAAACATCCAGGCCATGAATTGGGCCTAATACGACACAACTGTACAGTGTCAGGCCCAATATCTTCATGTTTTCTTTTAAAATTAAAATCTCTTCGTTGAGGCCCTGGGGCTTGACCTCGGAAGCCAGGTCTCATTGAATGCCAAGCTGGGCCTGTTTAAGGCCCATATTTGAAATAATAATATGAATAGTTCTGAACATGGGATTGAACAGCACTTTGGGCTAATTACCGAAGCCCAGCACACTGAAAGCCTCGCCGGCCTATCGAAGTTGCTTTTAAATTTAAGGATACTTGAATGGGATTAACAGTTTGGGCCTCCTGAGTAGCACATTCAAATTAAGAGGTTCTTCTTCTTGTTTAAGTGTGACTTGAGCTTGAGGCCCGAATTATGTGAATGTTAGTTTGTCACAATTAATCAACTAAGCCCCTTAGGTACAAAAGAGATGGAAATTGAATACGTTTA
>NW_017672624.1:35758-44851 GCF_001879085.1 Nicotiana attenuata
AGTCGTCAGCACATTAATTACCCAGGACAAAAGTACACTTGCACCTATGATATTGGCCGACATCTTCCGTGCTCTTACAGCTTGCAAAGCCGGGGAAACTTACTTCGAGGGGTGCAACTTGTTATTACAAATGTGGATGATCGAGCATCTGTGTCATCGCACTCAGTTTTTGAGCTACGGCTCTCCAGAAAAAACATGCATAGAAGAATTTTACACGAGGACTAAAGGAGTCAAATTGCCGGAAGGAGTCACGGGATGGACAACATATTTCCGGTCCCTCACTGCTAGCCAAATAGAGTGGACACTGGGATGGTTACCCGTTGATGAAATCATATATATGCCGGCAGCCCGACCACATTTCCTTCTAATGGGGCTTAGAAGCATTCAACCTTACACCCCGTATCGAGTGTTGAGGCAGCTGGGGAGATGCCAGATAGTTCCCAAGGATGATGATCTTAGTTTGCAAGTGGTTTAGATTAGCCCTGATGGCCAGTTTCCTGAAGCAATAGTTCGTCAGATTTGGAACGAATGCCAATACTTAAAAAGGGATACTTGCGTACAGGATCGGGCCAAAGGCGAAGTGTCGCCAGGATACCTTGCTTGGTATAGAAGAGAATGTGAGCACGAAAGGCCAGCCAAAAGACCACACGTCCAGGAATTTGCTGAAGCATCGCAAGAATAGTGGGCGTGGTTAGCTAAAGAAAATGAGTACAGGGCCAGCATAGGAGCACTGGAAAAACAGGTCCAAGACCTCCGATTTGAAAATAGCTTGCAAGCCGCCGCTGACGAAAGTGAGAGAAAAAGATTGGCCAAAGAGAATGAAGTCCTACGAGCCCAAATCCAAAAGATGAAACTAGAGGCCGACAACCCCGTCAGAAGTGCCAAAGATACAAAGCTTATAGCAAATCTAAGGCAAAAGGTGAATGATTACAGTTTTGACCTCGACAAAGCAGAAAAGGAATTAGTTGGGGTCTGGAGACAATTGGCTAAAAATGCAGAAGAACGGGCTCGCATGGTTAAGCAGTTAAAAGAAGAATATGACAATAAGGTCGCAAGATTAAAGGAAAAGGCCATTGCCGCAGAAAACCGAATGATTAAACAGGCAAAGGACTTCAAAGTCGAGAGAGAACACTGTTACATGGCATTGGCCCAGTCAGAAAGGGACCTGCAGCAACTTCGAAAACAAAGCCAGGCGCTTGAGCAGACTTTGGAGGCTAGGGCCCAGCAGATAGGGCGGTTGCTTCAAGAGAAAGGAAGAATCCGAGAGAGAATCTTAACCGTTGCTCATTCTATTACCCGGAAATGCCAGATGTGCGAGAACATGACCCGTACCACCTTCTTTGCATCAGTAATGATATTTGTGAAGCAGATAATGAGTGACTTAGACAGACTCCAAGGGGAACTTGCATATAGGCCCGCGGCGAGACCGAATGATGTCCCGCGGGCACCAGGAGCTTTAATGTATTCATGATTGTCTTTGAGTCTGCATTTCTTCTTCTACTAGAGTTTGCCTTCTGAGTCTGTATATTTTTTTACCAGAGTCTGTATTTCCTTTTCAGACAGTCAGTTGATTGAGTCTGTATTTTGTTTGAACTAGGATAGGGATGGTGGAGTCTGTAGTTCTTTTTGCATCAGAGTCTGTTTTGAATCTTTGTAATAGACGTAGTTGCTATCAATAAACTTGAAAATTCCCAAAAATATTCTGCTTCTACTTTACATTTATTCTCCACGAACTACGCCTGGTCTGATTCACGCGGGGTCGTGATACGTAGGCAATCTCCATAGGATTCGACCATCTCTAAATAATAAAAAGGAAAACTAAAAAAAGGAATGATACAAATAGAGAAGAAACCAAAGGAAAGAGAATCCAAAGAGGGAGAGCAAAACAAAGTGAAAAGGGAAAGATAAGAGTAGGAACTAATTGGCAAGAGAAAGAAATGGAAAGCCGGGATGACGCATGTGATTAAACAGAGACATAATAGCAACGTTTGACTACTTAGGTGCATCCACCCATCAATGTGCGGTTATCTATTTGTTAATGCCCTAACCGCTAACAAGTCGTTGTTGATGAGTACAGGCAGGTGTTAAGCTGACTGGCATTCTGGCAACCCACCCTTACAACACCCGCTCCAAGGACAAGTCGAAAATGGCCAATCAAGATGTAGAAGCAAGCATCGTTGACCCATCCAGAGAGGAGGAGGCAATGGATGTGAATACAATGAGAGAGGAGATGTATAAGTTAAAGCAGCAGATGGCCGAAATGTACCAGGCCTGGTCGAAGGGACATCCCCCACCAGTCTATCCTGCCAATCCCAATTACCTCCCACCACCAACTCAACCCCAAGATCCTCCCACAGTGAACTCATATCCTGCTCTCCCTACTCACCAGCAATATTATGGAACCACCTCTCAGACACCACCACCACCCTCCAAGAAAATTCCATGTCCCCCACCACCAATTGCTCCAGTATTCGTGGCTCCTCCACCCACCGCATTACACAGATCCTCTAGTGAACCTCTGTTCCAAACCCAGGAAAACCACTATTACCCACCTGAACCCACCTTCAAGCCCCTAGAACCATGCTCTTACGCTCCCCATTTTAATCTCTCAGCTGAAGAAGAGAAACCTCCCAAAAACCCGAAACAAGAGGAGATGATACGAAAGGTTAAAAGTTTAGAGCAGTCCATCAGAAATATGCAAGGTCTCGGGGGTCAAGTAAGTGTGGCCTACAAGGACTTGTGCTTGTTTCCTGACGTCCAGTTGCCAGCAGGATTCAAATTGCCCAAGTTCGACCTGTATGATGGCCATGGTGATCCCGTAGCCCATTTGAGATGTTTCTGCAGCAAGATGAGGGGAGCTGGGGGAAAAGAAGAGCTATTAATGGCCTACTTTAGTCAAAGCTTAAGTGGAGCAGCGTTGGAGTGGTACACAAGACAAGACCATGCTCGGTGGTACACGTGGGATAACTTAGCTCAAGCTTTTGCATGTCATTTTCAGTACAATCTCGAAATTGTCCCGGACTGTCTGTCACTGACCAAAATCGAGAAGAAGCCCGGAGAACGCTTTAGAGAGTACGGTTTCCGTTGGAGAGAGCAAGCAGCAAGAGTTGATCCTCCGATGAAAGAGAATGAGATGGTGGATTATTTCCTTCAGGCTTTAGAGCCAACCTACTATGGCCATCTGGTGTCCGCTGTGGGGAAAACTTTCAACGAAGTCGTAAAGATGGGAAGTATGGTAGAAGAGGGTCTCAAGTCTAACAAAATTATGAGCTACTCAGCGCTCAAAGCAACCACGCAGGCCATCCAAAGCGGCACCGGAGGAGTATTGGGAAAGAAGAAGAAAGAAGAAGTGGCAGTAGTGGAATCAAGGGTCTGGTCCAGGGGTCCATCACCATATTATCACCAACCTCGCCCTCACCCCCAAGCTTACCCGCATACCTCATATGGCCCACCACAGCATTACTACCCACCTCCTACTCCCCATTTCTCTGTCCATCATGCCCAGACATACCCGCAACCTCCTACTCGTGCCCAATGGCGCGCACCCACTCCCCAAAACACTTACCCACCCCCAAGAACCAACCGAAATGCCGCTGGAACCAGTTTCCAACCCAATCCTGCATATAAGAATGATAGGTCGCAGAAGAAGAAGACTTTTACTCCCTTGGGAGAATCTTATACGAGCCTGTACCACAGACTGAGCCAGTTGGGTATGTTGAACCCAATCGAACCCAAATTACCAAACCCCCCCCCCAAGGAACCTGGACCATTCAGTGAATTGTGAGTACTGCTCAGGAGCGCCTGGACATGATACAGAGAAGTGTTGGCATCTAAAAACTGCCATTCAGGAACTGATTGATACACGGTGAATTGAGGTGCAGGCTCCCGAGACTCCCAATATCTCGCAGAATCCACTACTGATTCATCATGAGGCTCACATGATCGAGATAGTGCAGAAGGGAGAATACAAGAAGCCGTCGCAGACTGTGATGATGATTAAAGCAAGCGAAAGTAAAGCAAAAGAGGAATTGGTTGCCAAGAAAGCCTTGGTCGCAGTGGGCCAGACAGTCAGTGAACCAGTGAGGGTAATAAAGCCAGGGCCTGTTAAGGTGACAATACCGGGAGCAGTTGTCGAGCCTGTGTTGGTTGTAAAAGGCGTTCGAACAGAGCCAGTCATCATCAAACCGGTGACTCAATTGCCTGTGATTAGTGAGAAAGCTGTCCCGTGGAATTATGATAGGGTGACTGTGTGTACCAAGGAAAGGAAATTAAAGAAGAAGTGTGTGAAACTCGTGGGTTGACTAGATCAGGGAGGTGCTTTGCCCCTGAAGAGTTGAGAAAGGTTAAAGCAACTAATGACAATCCGGCACCGATAAAGAAGGCTGTTACTGAAGAAGAAGCTGAAGAGTTCCTGAAAAAGATGAAGGCCCAGGACTTTTCGATACTGAGGAAAACCCCGGCACAGATCTCATTATTGTCCTTATTGATCGATTCGGATGAACACCGCCGGGCGTTGATGAAGATTCTAAACGAAGCTCATGTGCCAAATAAAATCACTGTGAATCATCTTGAGAAGATTGCAAACAAGATTTTTGAGGTGAATAGGGTAACATTTTCTGATGACAAATTACCATTGGAAGGAACTGAACATAATAGAGCCTTGTACCTCACAGTGAAGTGTGAAGATTCCGTGGTGACTCTGGTGTTAATTGATAATGGGTCTAGTGCCAACATTTTCCCTCTTTCCACTCTAGAGAAGTTGCAAGTTGACAGGGAAAGAATTTATAAAAATAGCATCTGTGTACGGGGATTTGACGGCGGAAGGAAAGACACAGTGGGAGATATTGTGTTGGAGCTAACAATAGGACCTGTGGAATTCACTATGGAGTTTCAAGTGCTCGATGTCAGTGTTTCCTACAATCTTTTATTGGGACGGCCCTGGATTCATGCCGCAAAGGCAGTACCGTCTACTTTGCATCAAATGGTCAAGTTTGAATGGGATCGGCAGGAGATCGTGGTTCATGGAGAGGACAATTCTTGTAATGCTATTACATCTTTCGAGGAAGTTGAAAATGACAAAGGTCCATGGGTGTACCAAGTCATGGACACAGTGCCAGTTGATAAAATCCCGGAAGGGGAGTGTGTTCCTACGCCCAAGATAGCTGCCGCATCTGTTATGGTAGCCTCAGAGATGATAAGGAATGGATTCTTGCCCGGAAAGGGGTTAGGTGCTTCACTGCAAGGAATCATACAGCCGGTGTCTCTCCCCGGAAATCCAGACACTTTTGGGCTAGGTTTCAAACCCACTTCTGCTGACATAAGGAGAGCCAAAAAGATGAAGAAGAGAGTGTGGACCCTTCCAAAACCTATTCCTCGCCTTTCCCGTTCCTTCGTCCGGCCTGGTACTAAACGACGCCCAGCAACAGCAATGCCAAATTCTGTGGTGATAGAACCTGACAAGGAGATGATCGCAAGGTTCGAAAGGGTGTTCGATGAAGTGAATATGGTGGAACCCGGCGAAGGTCCGAGTAAGGTTGATGTGCAGTTCGTGGGATCTCAGGCTAAGCTCAATAACTGGGAAGCTACTCCTCTTCCAATTCGGAAGGAGTCGTGGTAGTTAGTTTTTGATTTTTCTTTGAGTACTAAATCTGGATTATTTCCAGGGTTGTAATTCAGATTTCTATGTTCCGTCCATTTGGATGAGTTAACCCTTGTTATCTTACGATTCTAATGAAATGCAATGTCCTCCTTTCTTCTTTCCTGATCGCCTTTATTTTGTTTTCTTTTCTCTCTTGTACAGTCCCTTTTATGCTGGTTTCAATGATGTGTCATGCATGAGGAGTCTCCGGCCTAGTCTTGATAATCAATGTGAAATAGTAATACAGGAAATTGAGTGTGATGGCGAGGGGGAATACGATGACGAGGAAGCTTTGGAAGAAATCAGTAAAGAGTTAAATCAATTTGAGGAAAAACCCAAGCCTAACTTGAATGACACAGAGGCAATCAATCTAGGGGATCGGGAGAATGTTCGGGAAACAAAAATAAGTGTCCATTTGGAAGCCCCACTCAGGGAGGAGATAATTGAATTGTTGTTTGAATACAAAGATGTTTTTGCATGGTCATATGATGACATGCCAGGTTTAAGTACCGATTTGGTGGTCCACAAATTGCCCGTTCATTCGGAATGCCCGCCTGTCAAGCAGAAGTTGAGTAAATTTAAAACAGATATCAGTGTGAAAATCAAAGAAGAAGTTACCAAGTAGCTTGAGGCGAAGGTCATACGAGTTACTCGATATCCTACCTGGTTAGCTAATGTGGTACCTGTACCAAAGAAGGATGGGAAGACTAGAGTATGTGTTGATTACCGTGATCTCAATAAGGCGAGCCCGAAGGACAACTTCCCACTTCCAAACATCCATATATTGATTGACAATTGTGCCAAACATGAGATTGCTTCCTTTGTGGATTGTTACGCAGGCTATCACAGAAATTTTGATGGATGAGGAGGATGCGGAAAAGACAGCGTTCATCACACCTTGGGGGACGTACTGTTACAGGGTCATGCCATTTGGGTTGAAGAACGCAGGGGCAACGTATATGAGGGCAATGACTACCATGTTCCATGACATGATACATCAGGAGATCGAGGTCTATGTGGATGACGTGATCATAAAGTCGAGGAAACAATGTGATCATGTTAGGGATTTGAGGAAATTCTTCCAGAGACTCCGCAGGTACAACCTCAAGCTTAATCCAGCAAAATGTGCATTTGGAGTTCCATCGGGGAAGTTATTGGGATTCGTGGTAAGTTGGCGCGGTATCGAATTAGACCCGTCTAAGATCAAAGCCATCCAAGGGCTACCACCGCCAAGGAACAAGAAAGATGTGATGAGTTTACTTGGCAGGTTGAATTACATCAGCAGGTTCATTGCCCAGCTTACAACTACGTGTGAACCCATTTTCAAGTTGTTAAAGAAAGATGTTGCGGTCGGATGGAAGGAGGAATGTCAAGCAGCATTTGATAAGATCAAGAAGTATTTGGCCAGCCCACCAGTGTTGGTCCCGCCAGAGCCAAGAAGGCCCCTGATCCTTTACCTGACTGTGTTAGACAATTCGTTTGGTTGCGTACTGGGGCAGCATGATATCACAGGAAGGAAAAAGCAGGCGATTTACTACCTCAGCAAGAAGTTCACATCATATGAGGTAAAATACACCCAACTCGAGAGGACGTGTTGTGCTTTAACCTGGGTAGCGCAAAAGTTGAAACATTACTTGTCAGCATATACTACCTATCTCATCTCTCGGTTGGACCCATTGAAGTATATTTTTCAAAAGCCCATGCCTACAGGGAGACTGGCGAAATGGAAAATCCTGCTTACGGAGTTTGATATTGTCTACGTGACTCGGACCGCCATGAAAGCACAAGCACTGGCTGATCATCTAGCTGAGAATCCCGTTGATGACGAATATGAGCCTTTGAAAACATACTTCCCGGACGAGGAGGTAATGCATGTTGAAGAATTAGAACAGGTCGAGAAGCCTGGATGGAAACTGTTCTTTGATGGAGCTGCCAATGCCAAGGGTGTCGGAATAGGAGCAGTACTGATTTCTGAGACAGGGCAGCACTACCCTGTCACTGCTCAACTTCGTTTCTATTGCACCAATAACATGGCTGAGTACGAAGCCTGTATCCTGGGACTGAGACTGGCTATAGACATGGGTGTCCAGGAAATCTTGGTCATGGGTGACTTGGATCTTCTTGTACACCAGATTCAGGGAGAGTGGGAGACACGAGACTTGAAGCTCATACCATACCGGCAGTGCTTGCATGAACTTTGTCAACGGTTTCAGTCAATAGATTTCAAACACATTCCAAGGATGCACAATGAGGTTGCTGACGCTTTGGCCACTTTGGCATCAATGTTGCATCATCCGGACAAGGCTTACGTGGATCCGTTACATATTCAGGTTCGAGACCAGCACGCCTATTGTAATGTGGTGGAGGAAGAGTTTGATGGTGAGCCTTGGTTCCATGACATAAAAGAATATCTCCGGATGGGAGTATACCCGACACAGGCTACAAGGGATCAAAAGAGAGCAATTCGACGCTTGGCAAACGGATTTTTCTTCAGTGGAGGAGTGCTGTACAAAAGAACTCCAGATCTTGGGTTATTGAGATGCATAGACGCCAGACAGGCTACAGTTATCATGGCTGAGGTACATGCGGGAGTTTGCGGACCTCATATGAGTGGATATATATTGGCAAAGAAGATCCTCCGAGCAGGGTATTATTGGCTTACTATGGAACGGGATTGCATCAGTTTCGTGCGCAAATGTCATCAATGTCAGATTCATGGAGATTTGATTCATTCTCCGCCCTCTGAATTGCATACAATGTCGGCACCATGGCCCTTCGTTGCCTGGGGAATGGACGTTATTGGACCGATTGAGCCAGCAGCATCAAATGGACATAGATTCATTTTGGTAGCTATTGATTATTTCACTAAATGGGTGGAAGCAAAAACCTTCAAGTCTGTGACTAAGAAAGCAGTTGTCGATTTCGTGCATTCAAATATCATATGCCGGTTTGGGATCCCGAAGGTAATCATCACAGATAATGGTGCCAATCTCAATAGTCATTTGATGGCCGAGACATGTCAGCAGTTTAAAATCATGCACCGCAATTCTACCCCATATCGCCCTAAAGCAAATGGGGCAGTCGAAGCAGCTAACAAGAATATCAAGAAAATACTTCGGAAAATGGTCGAAGGGTCAAGACAATGGCATGAAAAACTACCTTTTGCCTTGTTAGGGTATCGCACTACTGTCCGTACTTCAGTAGGAGCGACTCCCTATTCATTGGTATATGGAACCGAAGCAGTAATACCCGCAGAAGTTGAAATCCCGTCCCTCCGGATCATCCCTGAGGCAGAGATTGATGATGATGAATGGGTTAAAGCCCGCCTGGAACAACTAAGTTTGATTGATGAGAAGAGATTGGCAGCAGTGTGTCACGGTCAGCTATACCAACGAGAGGATGGCAAGAGCATATAACAAGAAGGTGCGTCCGCGGAGGTTCGAAGTAGGGCAGTT
>NW_017672624.1:47505-49367 GCF_001879085.1 Nicotiana attenuata
TTCAAGTTTCAGCAATCAGGCGCCCACCTGAAGAACAAGGGAATACATTTCAAGTTCAGCAATCAGGCGCCCACCTGGAGAACAAGGGAGTACTTTTCAAATTTCGGCAGTTAAGCATCACTCGAAAGAATGGCAGAACTTCTCCGATCATAATGCAAGGAAACAACAAGGATTCCATCGGAAGGATACAAGTTCAAGGCAACAAGAACCGCAAGATGAAGAGATAGATAGGACTCTTTGTAATTCATAGATCATAGCTTAGTCCAGCTTCTTTTATTTTTACTCAGTGTAATAAGGAGGTCAGCGAGCAGTAGCAGCAACAACAGCAGTGAAATCACAGCTCCTGGTAGTCCCAGCTACCAAACCTGCCCGAACTACACTGACCTGATTCCTGTTTAGCCCAGGATATGTAGGCAACCTTTGAAGCAGGGTGCGGTCAACTCTTTTAAAAGTGCTTCGCACGGAATATTCGAACGGGCAAAAATCGTTCATTTCCGCTCACTTATCTTTGCACGAAAACTCTTTGTGTTTCCGAGCAAAGAGGGGCAGCTGTGAGCACGTGATTTTTGCCCTATATATGAATTATTCCCACAAAATTCGAACAAAAGATTTTTCTTTATTTTTTACAATTTTGTGCATTTTTGTGTCATTTTTTATAATTGTTTGCATTTTGTTTGTGCATGTTAATTCGTATAAAATACAAAAAATATGCATCTGCATTTAGGATTCTATTTCATATTTTACCATTGATTAGGGATTAAGTTGTTTTAAAACAAGATATGAAAAATGACAAAAATAATTCACTTTAGCTTTAATTGTGAAATTGTCGCAAAATAGTTTTAAAGTAATTCTAGGCATTAATTAGTTTAGTTTAATTTTTATTTTTATTTCTGCAATCTTTATAAATCAACAAAAAAAATTATAATAAATCTACAAAATAGAAAAAAGAATAAAAAGAGAGAAATAATTAAAGAAATTTGAAAAATAAAGAAAGGGAAGAAAAGAATAGGATTGGGCTCGTTGCCTTCCAGCCCAAGGGAATTAATTCCCTTCCCAACCCCAGGCCCAGTTTACCCCGACCCAGTCCGGTCCAAGAGGTGCCCAAACAACACCGTTTGGTTCCGATCAATCTCAGCCGTCGAGGTAAAGAGATCCGACGGTTGAGAACTGATGAGGATTTAATATACAAATGTCGGATAAGGCCCCCCTACCCCTCAATCGTCTCCCATTTTCCCCCTGTAACGCCGGTGTAACGCCTCCACATCACCACCCTCCTCCGCCCTAGCCCCACCGTCCCTCCGCCGTCCGCCACCGGCGGGAAATCGTCGTCGCCGCCGGCGATGCTCCGATGACCTCCAAAATTACACCACCGGTTCTCCTCGTTCCCCTCTTTCCATCCCTGCCCTTGGTTTCCCTCGAATCTCGCCGGAGCTCGTCGAATATCCTGATAAAGTTCTCCGGCCAAGTCGCCGGTTATGCCAAACGGTCCCAAATTAACACCATGGGACCGCCTTGACCTCCTTTACCCAACCCCCATAGCCACTTGTCTCGAACATGGCCGGAACTNGCCGGAACTGCTCAAATATTGAATCAAAAACTCGGCCAAAACCCTATCTCTTCCAAACCCTACCAAACTTACACCCCATACCCCCCTCCCTCTCCTTTACCTGAATCCCTAACCAGAATCTTTTGAATGTCGCCAAAACTTCTCGAATTTTAGATCTTAGACTGGCAGAACCTTAACTCAGAAAATCTTGGGGGATTTTGGACCGTAATTTCCCTAATCATGTGTGTTCTTTTGAAAACACACGATTAGGGATGTTACGTGTCAAGAATCCCGGAGGATTCAAACAACAAATGGC